>NW_022694573.1:17379-25666 GCF_011630105.1 Anneissia japonica | reverse complement strand
TATTCAGTTATAGCTCCTTAGGATGAAAGGTGACCCCCAATTTTTATTACATATTCTGAGAGCACATGAGTTGTAGATACGATTTTACAGATCATAATGGCTGATCGGACATTGTGACGTCATCATATTGCCATTTGAATTTTAAAAAAATATATATTTGTTTTCTCAAAACGTTGATGACGTCATATCTTAACAATCCGTCATTTCTGAAGAATATTAAATGTTCTTATACTTCAGGTCAAGTTTGAATGTTAGGTATCTTACTTTTTTGTTTGCGCGTCTTAACGTGCGCTTACGCTTGCGTTAAAAATTACATATGCTTATAATTATGCCATGCTATTTATAATCAAATATAGCTCCTTAGGATGAAAGGTGACCGTCAATTTTTATTACATATTTTTAGAGCACATGAGTTGTAGATACGATTTTATAGATCATAATGGCTGATCGGACATTGTGACATCATCATATTGCCATTTAAATTAAGAAAAAACTCAATTATTATTTATGACGTTATTACTCTTTATACTCGTTTGAACGTATCTCGCTTATCTTGATTGATTATCTCCCACCTGTGAGTATATTATAGCTAAATCAATTCTCTTTCAGACGTGTCCCTATATTTTTCATTTTCATCACGTCAGCATGGTCAGAAAGAATTAATTTTTGGAGCCCTTTTATCTCTCATTCTTAAAAGATGTAAAGAAATAGAACAGAGAAAGGGCGGCAGACTGTATTTCGACGCTATCACACTGATATATATAGGTTATATGAATGGAAAATTCGTGTAACATTACCAACTAACAGGCGGTTTTAAAAACACTTGACAATGTTTAATTTCGTGTGCCATTACTGTACACGCACACATCGTGACATGCGCGTCTGTTGAAATTTGAAAATTTTCCATATCAGTATTCAGATAGCTTAAAGAACGTTTCGGGTCATTTTCAGCATTCCAAAACTTTCCATATTTACGCGCCATACGTTCATTTCCAAGCACGCAACACGTAATGATGCTGGAAATGACGTTTTCTTACATACTTTGTGTTCCTGACACATTATTCATATCAGGAGTCACTCTTTGTGCTATTTCCGTGCTTACGGGCGTCAAGACGTACGTGTACTCATGCGGAAATCTTTTAAAATGCTTAAAATTATTCTTTTTTTAAAAACTAATTACAGCATATTTTAGCATATTATGACACTTTTCAATCAGCACCGTATGAGCTTTATGAGGGTCAAAGTACGGCGGATCACCGAACTCGTCCTCAGTGACGAGTTCAAATCTAGTTTTACTATTATTATTGAATATTTTCGCCAGTCCTAATTTTTAAATTTTCCGCTCGCGACGACCATTCTCATCAGTTGGCTAATGTCGTTACCAGCTCGTTACGGTTGAGTGAATCAGGTGACTCCCTGTCTAGTGCAAATTTCCGAAATAAAAACTGGGGCAAATCGTTATTTTACACATAATTGAGACATTTTCATAAGTGAAAACCCATATAAATGGAAAGAACGGCCAAATTTACATTGGAATATCTAAAGTTTGACACGATTTTTTATGGGGTTACAGAATGCAAGCCTTTGAAAGTCAGTACATTTTATGAAATTCCCTATCTTATGACACTAGCTCAAAATCCTGTAGCACCAGTTTTTTTTTGGGACCCAGTTCACGAGCCTCGTTTTCGAATACCGCGCTCCAAAATCGAGTGCCGTCACCATCGTTGTGGTCGCCCATCCCCCTATTTTAAATTAAAAATTAATTAAAAAATAACTTAATGCCTTGTTGGCTTTAACTTGTGGTTAAATGTTAGGGAGGCCAGGGCACTGTGAACACCCATTCACAATGAGCCACCCTAAATAAAATCAATAGGTGGTTCAGACTACCCCAGGCTAAGGTAGCTTGACACATTAAAAATTGTTTATAGAACTGATTTTTGTAAGACACAAAAAAGTTGTTTAACGAAAAATCGAGGAGTGGTTAATGAGATACTTAAAAACTGGGGAAAAGGTGTGGTTACGCCACTGTCTTAGAAAAATCAGTTTTACAACATATCAAAATTTGTTTTTCCTCTGGAGCCTGATTTTAACCTTCTCTAGGTCTGGGGCAGCTTGAACCATTGGACCTCAATACTTTGACAAACAATTTTACAAATGAATTTATGTGCTCAATTACAAAACTGATTAAACATATTTAGACTTCTCAAGTTAGGAAAATGCATTTCAGTAACCATGTCAGGAAGGAAAAAAATCAATTAAATATGCCATGAAAGATTTTGAGTGACGCCCAACCACACCCACTATTCTCTTATTGGGGTCAGTCCTCCCCCACCCCCTCTGTCGGACAAATCCTTGCACCATCCGACTTACATGCCAAGCAAAAATATTTTGTTTATCAAAAATAATGATCGACAGCAAGTGCATAAAAGCTCCAATAAATATATTATTATCTCCAGTGGTAAGAAACCTGAAGTGACACAGGGCACACTTGTCTTTCTTACCCATAATATACAGTATTGGTTACATAGTCCTTAATAATAATGGTCTTGAAATTCTTATTATTATATTGTATGTATGATTGAACACACTGAATGGTAACAACATGTGGATAAGAATAATGTGCAAAGTTAGTATATGCCTATTAGTCAATATATCTCATATGGAGGTTTAGTTTGTGTAAAGCATCGTGTGTGTATGTTTGTCTTGTGTAAGGGATTGTCACCTACAAGTAGGATAGTGATATATTCGCTGTTGACAATCCTTGGCACATGTATTGTGTGTCTAAATAAATAAATAAAATAAAAATAAAAAATAATAATAATCTGTGAACTGGTGAACTGTCTACACTATCAAATTTTATGATGACAAAAAAATGGGATGTGCCCATATGACATGTTCAAATGTTATTTATAAATGAATAGGTCAATAATAGGACCTCTATGGGTTTATTAAACTCTTGTGACCTATACATGCTCAGTTGCAGTGGCAGCGCCAGCGGGGCTTAAGCCCCTATCGGTCTGGTCAAGCCCCCATCGGCCAAAGCTCGTCGGGCAGTCGGACCAAAAAAAAAATAGGTCTAGTTTTCCCATCCCAGCTATTTCCGGCCATCTAGAAGTCCCAATTTTTTTTAAAATCTTGTTTTGGGGGAAGGGACAACCCCTCCCATACCCACCCCTGTCTCGGGCCTTCGGCACTCAAATAACGCTGCGCACTATAGTTAACCCATAAATACTTAGCCCCCAATCGGACATCTTAGCGCCCCCCCACCCATAAATTATATCCTAGAGCTGCCACTGCTAAGCTGACTCCATTATCTGAACGTTATCTACATGTAATCATAAAGTTTTTACCTTTTCATACATGTCTATAGCATTAGAAACAAATTTTAACTAACCTAAAATCTCAAAAAGCAATGAAATGCAAATGGCAAATTTACAGGAAATTGAAGTAGGTCTATCCATGTTGAGATGGTACTGTACTTCTGTGGCTTCTGTCAAACTTTGTCCGTGTTTGAGAGCTAACAAAGCTAAATGGAACAGGATAAGCATTCGATAAAAATAATATTTACTGATTACATTACACAATATCTTGCATTTGAGAAAATTAATGTGGGCACATCATTTTTTGACAGCCATATTTTTAGAAAGGTCTATTCCATTTTTTATCACAGGGTCATTTTTTTTTCAATATTATTTTATGATACCATTGCAAGTATTCATGTAAGCTTTGTTCACATGGCACCCATCATAAAAATAATTCATTTGTATTTTCATGATTCATTTCATGGACACAATAGGGTACAAGTGATGGACAATACTGCACCCACAATATAATGCATCATCCTTATTGTCTGTACGCCATTTTGTAATACGAGAAGAAAGACAGTGAACAGTCAGTAACAGGTAAACCGTAGATTAATGTAGAATACCAATATAAGAATCAAACATTAAAATATCAGTGATCTATTATTGTTGAGTAAGAAACATAACCTGGTGCAGGTACTGTACAGTAACTTGAGATTAGTTTAATGTTTAGGTATAGCATGGAGCTATAAAATTGTATAGCTCCATGGGTATAGCAAGTGCATAGGCCTATGAACAATATACTGGTAACTATATGTAGGTCTATGTATTTGTATAAGAGATTCTTTATTGTGATACCAAGTACTGTTCAATAAATACAATGAAACCCTACATCAGACTGCCAAAAATGTTGATCACATGTTGACAGTGTCACTTGCAAAGTGACACTAATTTAAAACAATGTGTTACATCTCAAACCAAACATATACAAGTGTTTATTATTATTATTGTAATTTTTTATCATTATTATTATTATTAATTGTATTATTATTATATAATCTAATGTCCTACATGTTTTAGCCATGGTCCTATTTATTGTACTACAACTCATTAAGTTTGATGTTCCTTGATTAGAAGTATTAATGCACTGAATTCTTCCTCAGCTACCTGCCTATGTTGCACTGTATGATGTCATGACAAAACAAGAATATGATTTCACACTAATTACACATAAAAATTTGTACCAACCCAGAAGCAGATACAGGTATTTGAAATAAGGTAACTGAAGATTTGTATCTGTAAGTCTAATAGGACAGATATTGATATTTACATTCAGGAGTGACAATTAGGTAGTTTTCTCAAGCTTACGAAAATGATAACAAATACGGATACGTCGTCAAATTTATAAACAACCCTTCCCATATAGTAGCATATCTGCCACAATGTAGGGATTCATGCCTTTTGCATGAGTCAATCACAGATCACATTCAGCTCGTACCGTCAGCATATTGCCAAGAATGTTTCAGGCTTGAATGATGATAATAATGACGTATTTGTATTTGTTATCATTTTCGCGATGTTGCAAAATCTCCCTATTTCCATCCAGGAAACCTAGAATCTCTGCATCTTCTTATCGTGTCCACACAGTTGCTAGATACTTTGTTTCAGTCAGAGCTGGACACAGTTTCAGCACAAGCATTGCACTCTGCCAGGTCCATCAGATGGCATGATTAAAATAAGGAAATTAACAAGTAGATGTTAACTTTTCTTGTGTGTGGTGGTGATAGAATTAGCGTTATCCAAGGCCGTGACGAAGACACTCCTACCTTGACCCCCTCTGTACAGTACCGGGATGCATACTACATGTGGCTATATCTTAAATTTTTATATATGCCACTATCTTCAAAATCTTATAAGTATAATAGGCACATGCAATGAAGGAAAGGAATATTAGAATTGCTAAAACAAAATACACTCCAAGAAATCCTTCCAATATTTCCAATTCCAATTCATCATTATTTGACTTTGTTGCAACAGGTGATGTTGTAGGATTAATGGGGGTTGGACTCATTGTTGTTCCAGTTGTTGTCACCTGATTTTCCACGACAAGAATGATAGTGTTAGATCCTGTGAAGCCTCCATCATGAACAGCACACGAGATCAAACTACCATGCATGTCAGGCGACACAGATGGTATGGATAGTAGGCTTGTGTTTTTTTTTCGTTGCTTCCAAGTAAAATAAGCTGTATCTGTGTAGTTTCCAAAACAAGTGAATATCGCCCTTTGATTTCGATTGTATATTGTGTGTCCATGTATGGCGACACGCAATTTTCTTTCAACGATTACCTTATCTGTACTGCAATCTTTAATATCTTTTATGATGGCGAGGTCCATTATACAACCAAAAATTGTATTATTTATTTTTGGCATTGCAGAAAACTCTATTGTTTCCCAGATATGTGTGGAATTCTGATGTGACATCTGATCAACCACTGGAAAAAAATTTAAAACAGGTGTTGGTGAGGTCTTTTCAGAAAGACAAGTGGCTTCAACCTTGTCACCAATGTAATAGGAAAGTTTTGACAAAGAGCAAACAGGATATATATTCGATGGTACTTGGAGAACATTCAGATAGGCTTTTCTTGATGATAAATTGTAGGTGTCATTAACCCTATAGACACACATATAATCCGCTTCATCCGATCTTTCTGCAGGATTGATCTTTATAATAAATTGATAATTTTCCATATTTACTCTTCTTGTTTCAAACGAATAACGAGAGTGACCTGCATCTCCACCTAGGCCTAGAGGCATATTATGTTTAATCCAGAAAAAGTTATCGGTTGGCTCCTGATGTTTGATGAGCAACACACAACTGAATGATGCAATTTCTCCTTCAGTAATTGTAGTATTTAAAGGATCTACGAGGAATGAGATATCCTGAGCTGTTGATCTGACTGTAAAAACAAGCAAAACAATTAATAATCCAAAATGGGACACTAAAAGTACTTCCATTCTCAGTATTACCATTTTTTTTAATAGTCCTAAATAAAAGTATTTATTATTATATATTACAAGTAAGATACAATGAATACTACTATTGATTAAATTCGTTTTAAAATTATTATTAATATACACAATTTATATTTCAGTATTCCAAGAGTAATATCATATTTTTATGTGTATTATTTTCAACCATGGAAAAACATTACATCTCCAGTGTATTACATGATCCAGGAGGCTCGAGGAGGTCGACAAACCATTAGGCCATTATATGTATGGTATGGTAAAAAAAGAATCATCTCGTTTGGATCAAAATGATAATGATACAAGTTAATTCTCCAACATTCAAATATTAAAATAAAGTTGATTTGATTAAATTTGAGCTAGTGGTTGATTTTATATAATTTTTATAAAATATATTTTTAAGCGGAAATTTGAGTACGTAATGACTATGACCTTTCAAAGATACTAGAAACAGGGTTGCCAGATAGCTGTCTCTTATACACATCTAGATGTGTATAAGAGACAGCTGCTAAGCTGAACCACATTTTGGCTAATTTCCAGGTGTAATCAGGGTCGTTCGGTAAGAATACCTGTTGACAACGTTAAAATAATATTTAAAATAATCTTAATACTATTATCATAATAATTATTAATATTATAACAAATAACGATAAATAATAATTTCAATATTAAAAATAACAATAACCGCAACAGCAACAACAATAGTAATAACACCAACAACAATTGCAATAACAATAACAATCTTCAACTATGGGTCCTGGCTTACAAAATTCATGCTAACGAGACGCGGATCCAGAACTTCGCCCACTTCGCCCAAGCGAAGGTCAGGGTGAGACTTCAATATAAAATGTTGACCATTTTTTCCAACAATCATACTTACTTTCCTTGACACTTATTTTGAACATTACCATTATAAAAATGTTTAAAAATCCACACTTTCCTATACCTTACACTTTTAAACAGATTGTACTGTAGGCCCTACCAGAGAGAGAGGTACATTCCCAATACATTATGGTCTTCCACTTCTATAGCACATGATACAGTGCATAAGCAAACGTTATGTAACCACTAATAATACTCAGGTCCAGTGGCGTAGGTATGGGCAGTGCAGTCAGTGGACAGCACTGGGGCCCGGGGCTATTGTGGGCTCATTCAATAGGTATAATGATCTAAAAATTTAACTTAAAAAAATCCTATTCAAACTTTAAAAGGACCCTTCAATAATATTTTTAGAGGCTATAGTTATTGATTATATTCATTACAATTTACCTATTAGGCCTACCTATTTCCCGCCATTCAGGCCAAAGTAAGCAGCGAGTACTATTTTTGCAAGCGTTTTCACATGTACTGAGTATTCAGTACATTTTCACGATGGGTTGGACACAATTCCACCTATATGTTCTATTGACGTTGTCAATATTATAATATATCATAGATTCATGAAATGCTTAATAGGCCCTAAACGATAACATGACTTGACCATAGTTTGTTCTCAATATTCNNNNTTTTAACAAAATATTTTTACATTTAGCACTTGCGTGATAACGAATTATCACAAAATCAGGGGAAAACGTATTTGAAATTAGAAGAAATTGAAAATTTCTTCTAATATTATTCTTATTATCTTATTATTATTCTTCTTATATTAAAAATATAAAAACGGTATACAGTAGCTTGAGTCATTAGGGAGCTTTCTTTATCTCGTTCGAGAATCAATTCACAGAGAAAATTTCTCCTTTCCGACCAAAACAACCCAGCCAACCACAGATTGTAGAATCTAGAAGTCGCGAGCAGTCTTGCGAGTTTATTGTTACAACCAACCGTTTAAAATGTGACGGGAACCCGAACTTCCGCAGGGGTTCCGTAATAATACCGTATACACTCGCGTAGGTCCTATAAGGTGACCCGTGTATAAGACGACCCCCGAGTTTTAGAAGATTTTTGGTTGATATTTGTA
>NW_022694573.1:16395-17337 GCF_011630105.1 Anneissia japonica | reverse complement strand
AATTCCTAATTTTTTGTGGTCCTGTATACTGCGTCTAGCTGGATAAATGGAGCCAAATGCAAGGGTAATCTTCCAAATAATACCATTTTATGAGTTTTTAAATCTTCACCACCAAAATCGTATTTTCCTATATTTAAAATTGCTTTCATTGATACAACATTTAGTTGCTTCATTGCAATAGTAAGCTAGCGTGTTAAGCTGGTTTTTCACTAAGCGAATTTATTCGCGCGAATCAAAGATTCGGCTCGCTTCCTGAGCTCTGATTGGTTGCGCATTTTTTCGTTTCTCAAAAAACTCCGACAGGAATGTGAATGCGCATGTGCATAAGCCGACGCTTTGGATTCGCGTGAATAAATTCGCCTAGTAGACAACCAGATTTACGGACGATCCGCACATAAGACGAACATCTGCACAAAAGACGAACATGAATATAAAAATCTAAAATCTGAATGTTGTGCGTATAAGACGACCCCCTTTTTTCGATCGTAGTTTGCTATTTTAATCCTCGTTTATACGTGAGTATAGGCCTATGCGGTATTTGTTTTAAAACCCTATGTCACCTGAGCGTTAAAGGATTCCCCATACAGTGGCGGATTCAAGGGGGGAATTTTCCATGGGGAGGACCCCCGGACCCCCTTTCATTTTGGGTATTTTTGGAAACGTTTTGATCTCCCCTCTTCCAAATCATGGATCCGCCCCTGAATCATGTACCTTTGTTTTCACTAAACACTTAATCTATGTTCCCCCTTTAGCTGATGTGAAGTAAGAGAGTTTATTTAAAAGATAAGTTACATTTAATAATTGAAATTGTTCGGATGAAATACATATTTTTTATGAAGTTCAATGCAAGTTGGTACCATACTGTGTGTCTTTGTATATGTTCCATTCTAGTAGAGGTTCTATCTCTTTTGAATTTCTTTTGAATATAAATTAAATACTGTA
>NW_022694573.1:10224-16389 GCF_011630105.1 Anneissia japonica | reverse complement strand
TCGATCACGAGCCCTATGCTAGGCATTATCTGTCTCTTATACACATCTAGATGTGTATAAGAGACAGGGTAATCTTCCAAATAATACCATTTTATGAGTTTTTAAATCTTCACCACCAAAATCGTATTTTCCCATATTTAAAATTGCTTTCATTGATACAACATTTAGTTGCTTCATTGCAATAGTAAGCTAGCGTGTTAAGCTGGTTTTTCACTAAGCGAATTTATTCGCGCGAATCAAAGATTCGGCTCGCTTCCTGAGCTCTGATTGGTTGCGCATTTTTTCGTTTCTCAAAAAACTCCGATAGGAATGTGAATGCGCATGTGCATAAGCCGACGCTTTGGATTCGCGTGAATAAATTCGCCTAGTAGAAAACCAGATTTACGGACGATCCGCACATAAGACGAACATCTGCACAAAAGACGAACATGAATATAAAAATCTAAAATCTGAATGTTGTGCGTATAAAGGCCAACTCAGACAGCGTCGGCCGACGCAGCCCGACCCGATTTATCGTCGGGGACAGTCTTGAGCCGTCGTGAGAAATATTAAACACGTTTAACATTCTACTACGCGACTGCCCCCGCGTTTAATATTCTACTACGCGACTGCCCCCGACGCACACCATCGCGTCTGCGTTCAACTCACACAGACCCGACGCGACAACAAATCGCGTCGGGCTGCGTCGGCCGACGCTGTCTGAGTTGGCCTTAAGACGACCCCCTTTTTTCGATCGTAGTTTGCTATTTAAATCCTCGTTTATACGTGAGTATAGGCCTATACGGTATTTGTTTTAAAACCCTATGTCACCTGAGCGTTAAAGGATTCCCCTTACAGTGGCGGATTCAAGGGGGAATTTTCCATGGGGAGGACCCCCGGACCCCCTTTCATTTTGGGTATTTTTGGAAACGTTTTGATCTCCCCTCTTCCAAATCATGGATCCGCCCCTGAATCATGCACCTTTGTTTTCACTAAACACTTAATCTATGTTCCCCCTTTAGCTGATGTGAGGTAAGAGAGTTTATTTAAAAGATAAGTTACATTTAATAATTGAAATTGTTCGGATGAAATACATATTTTTTATGAAGTTCAATGCAAGTTGGTACCATACTGTGTGTCTTTGTATATGTTCCATTCTAGTGGAGGTTCTATCTCTTTTGAATTTCTTTTGAATATAAATTAAATACTGTACTTAACTGATTTATTATTGTCCACTTGAATTGTATAGCCCTAGGTGCTGCAGTGTTCTTTATGTAGAGCGCCATATATAAATGCTCGATGTGCTTATCCGGGTCCGATGGCACCTCCAATTTCAAGCAAGTGTTGCAGAGACTCTGGAGTTAGGTTGCATATGAGAATGAAGAAGATAATTCTGATAGCAACATTGATTTATTGCTTTAAGTACCGCGACAATAACATTCAGAAGCGAATTTAGAAAGTTTAGATAAAAAGTATTTATTAAAGTTTTCATAGGTTTGTTTTAACGCCAGTTTGTGTTACCTAACTATGTAAATTAATTCATTCTAATTAAAGAGAGAGAAACGGGTTGACCAATAACAGGACCTTAAAATGTTTGCTATAGATCGACTACAATGTACGTTATATGTAATACATTTAAATCAATTTAGATCAATCTTAATGATCTGATTTTAAATAGCAGAAGCGGATTTAGGGCTGTCTCTTATACACATCTAGATGTGTATAAGAGACAGGTATACATGTATTTTATGGTGATAGATTAATTAAAAGAAGTTTAACATTGTTCTGTGTATATTATTTGAATTTCTTCAATTTCAAACGAACGGCCCCTGAATTTCCTGTAATTTTTGCAGTATTTCAAATGCATATGTAACCACATAACTGTCTTCTAATCGGATTAAAATCTGGCCGAATTTTGGCCGATATTGAAAAAAGTTTGGCCGAATTTGGCCGTGAGATGGCGTGTGTTTGGCCGTGAAGCCTGTCTGGCAACCCTGTTCTTGGCAGCAATTTGACCTCTGAAAGGTCATTGTTTGTCAAAAAACAAGGGCCTAAGACGACTGAAAAGCGGAGTTTCCTTCTTTCGTTCTGCCGGGTAAAATCAATTACTTTAGGCGACGTTTGTAGACTAACCTACTCGAACCAACGTCCGTAGGTCGCGCTAGCCTTATCCTACTCTAGGCCTAGACTAGCTAGGATGGTATAGGCCTAGCCTTGAAGGGACGAAGGTCCCAATGATAAACAACGTCGCTCTTTGATAGCTAACATTGTCTATTTAACATCACAATAATTCATTATTAGACCTATAGTTGTTTTTTGAATTGTACAAATCTCAGCCGATACCTCGCACAACTCGTTAACGTCTCTACTATTGTCGTGATGTCATGGCTCGCTCGCTCACACTTGTGATGTCTCGCACTTGTGATCAAATAACACGCTGGCTCGAACTTTGGCAACACTCTTTGGCAGTCAACTCGCCCCCAGAAAACCCGCCTTTGGAAACTTGCCCCATAAAAAAATGTACACTTCCTAGACCATGCAGTCTTCAAAATAAAAATTGGTAAACAACTACATTTTCCACATACATAGACATTTTTGAAACTTTATTAAAAAAAACCTAAACCATAATTCACCACTATAGACACTTTTTGACAAAAATGAAAAATTACGACTTTGTTACCCAATGAGAAGTGTTCCAATATAGACAATGGGTCGTGTCTCATATTATTTGTTATATTTTTATTATATTATATTCATTATTTTCACTTGACTCGCATAAATAATTTTGTTCGAAGAACATTTATATACAGTTGTACTTCGCAGCACTTCACTTGCAATTTGCAATTTCTAGTATATATACTTTATACAGTCAATAAAGTGCGCCCTCTCTAATGAGATTAGTTTTTGTACTTCGCATCTCGCACAATGCGGTCGTTCGATTAGGCTGAGATATGTTTGTTTAAGTGTCAAAATCTCAGTCAGAATCAGTTTTTTAACAAATTTGAAATATTTCCTATGAAATATTATATTTACAAGTGTCAGTACTAGCAACGGAAAATATAATGTCGGCCGTGTTTATGTGTGATAACAGAACTAAATCGAGGTAAGGCTAGGCCTAGCCTAGCAGCGTTGGATAAGCTAATGTTTTCGGCGCCTACGATATTTCTTTTCACGACCTATCGCAAAATCAAACATGAAAAATTCATCCGCATTTATTTTTTGTGTGGAACACAAAAAATCAAATTTCAGTCTTATTTTACATTTTTTTTCATTTTTAGGAATGTCTAAATTCAGTTAAACTAGCAATTCCGTATTATATTTATAAATCTTTATAACATTATACAAAAATTAGATTTTTCTTAACAACTGAAATTTTGCCAGGAATGGGGCTTTAATAAAAATCAGAGTCCGGTCATACGATTCTGTGCTTTTGTGTCTGTCATTTTATTGTTTTGATTTATTTATGCCTACTTGTTTGTATCTTATGTATAATGGCAACGATCCGTGAAAAGGAGGTTAGCCTATGTATTCACAGTTGTGTAACGATGACAGAGTTTTTTTGTTTTTTTTTTTTTAGCTCTAGCCGACACTCGTCTTTACAGCAAGAAATCACGGGCTTAATGTTCATTTTTTCGTTAATGATATAGGCCCTATGGCTATGCCGGATCAGTGGGGGAGTATCGGTCTGGTCAAGCCCCCCCCCCCCAATCGGCTAAAGCTCGTCGGGCAGTCGGACCAAAAAAAAGGCCTAGTTTTCCCATCCCAGTATGTACTGTCTACGCCAAGGCTGACAGTGCCATTTCCGACCATCTAGAAGA
The DNA here is from genome assembly GCF_011630105.1 of Anneissia japonica. Lineage (NCBI taxonomy): Eukaryota > Metazoa > Echinodermata > Crinoidea > Comatulida > Comatulidae > Anneissia > Anneissia japonica. The sequence continues at coordinate 12,592 of NW_022694573.1, read as the reverse complement.
AGTCCCATTTGTTTTAAATCTCGTTTTGGGAGGAGGGGACTCTCCCCCCCCCCCATAAATTATATCCTAGAGCCGCCACTGTGCCAGATACGATCTTTACCTAATTCTTCCTTTATTCTAGCACTGTTTTACCAATATTTGAATATTTATTAATGTATACCACAATGCTACCAAACAGAGTTAGTAAACGATACTGAAACTAAAGTGCATATAAATAGGCCTACTAGTTGCAATATAAGCATTGGAATTGCCGCAATACGTATAACCATACAAAAGATTAATAAAATGAAGCACACAGTATGGGTATGATGATTCACTAAAGTAACACTCTAGTCTGTCTCTCTTCGTAGCCTCAAGATGCTTTTACTTTGTCGCATCATTTTCGTCTTAACAATAGTAATATTCAGCTCCTGTGAAATATACTGTAAATTTGCGTCTTCTGTTGGTTGTCCAAATACCAATAACCGGTATGCTTTAGTTGGGGAGACACTACGGATAAAATGTTTTTTAACAAAAAGCGAATGTGAAATACCTAAATATCATTTTAAAAAGGACAACAGTTGTATGGAAGATACAGGACGTATTCACACGTCCTATTTTGAATGTGATGATGCATTTGTTTGGTTTTTCATGAATATAACTAATGTGAGCAGGTCTGATAGTGGAAATTACAGCATCGTCATTGAGACTGAGCTTGAATCCGAACCACTTGATATAAAAGTAGGTTTATCTGTACCCGTGTGCTTATCTTCCAGGCCATATTATATAGTCGGAGACAATGTTACTATACAGTGTAAATTCTTCTTGTATTCGAAACCCATTTTCCTACATTGGAAGCATTCGACAACGAATACAATTATTTACAATTCTTTTCAAAAAGAATCAGGCGATGATAGAATATTTGAAACTGAAATTAAGTCGATAGGACTAGAGCAAAGTGAAGGAATGGTAGAATATACATGTTTCTTGGAAGTCGAATCTGAACCAAAGTGTCGTAATTGCACTATTGGTATAATTGTGAAAAGTCGATTGCAAATCGTATTAACAATAAATCATCTAGTTGTAGGAGACAAAGCAGTTTTGAAGTGTTCAATAAACAATAGCATCAGCACAAATTTACAGATAGAATATCTATGGACATTCTCAAGTGATAATACGGATGATATTAACATTGACAACAAATCATTTTTGATCATATCTAACGTCACTACCGCTTTGAATGGTACCCACGTTACGTGCACGGTAAGAGGGCACAACTCAGAAGGATCTTCAACGATTGTTCTTAATGTTAACGGTATTGACATTAGTCCAGCAGATTCATCATCTTCGATTATTCCTAATGCTACTGAAGTCGTTAGAAAAACATCAGTATTAGTGAGTTCCTCTCAAGTAGTAACACCGAAAATGAATAATCTTCCTGTACAAACTATACTTATAAGTCTAATCGTTTCTTGTGTTATATTTATCATAATCTTGGCGGTCGTATTTAAGAAGTATATCAAAATGCCAGAGAAACGAGTTTCCGTTGGGAAGATTCAAGCGATTGTTAACGTTGGTGAGAACGCACATTGTGCAATGGAGCTGGACGTAGTTGCACCGCTTTCAATATCTAAGCAAATCAAGTGTCGTCTGGCGTCCGAGCAATTCCCCACCCACCAGATGTCCGGCTCTACGATTAGCCTGGGGCAACGAGCTGAAAGGAGGCAACAGATTCATATTAGTGACAATGCTCTACATGTCTCTCAATTCAATTAGTCAATAATTTTATGGGAGAGGAAAGAATGGAGTTATGAGACTGACGACAACGTGATGTTCTAACATCCACGGCAGCTATGTATATCTATAATAAGCTTTAACATTTACAAAAATATGAATTGCTAATTTGTAGAGTTAAATGACTTCGATATGTGTATAATATATACAGTATATACATATTACATATAGGCCTATATATAAGTATATATACAGTATATATATATGTATATATATATATAAGTGAAAGGCAAATGGGAAACACCCATAAAACAGCAAACGGCCATATAATGCAAAAAAATTTAAAATTAAAATTAAAACGGAACAGTAGAGAAAATCCGATCAGAATGACAAAATAAACTAAGTATCCACTGGAAGGAATCCCAATATCTGCAGACGGATCCGTTTCGGCCTTCTAGGCCTCATCAGTGCAGCTAGGATACAGACCCAAACTAAACGTTCGACCAGCTTAGGTAGGCCCAAACTAGTCCCACGACCACTAATGATTACAGAGCCAAACCAAGGCAATATATATACACAGCCCAGGTGTGAATGCAAATAGTGGAATACAAGCTATGCGGCTCGGTTCCAGTAGATACAGAGAATATTTTGTCAC
>NW_022694573.1:2339-10202 GCF_011630105.1 Anneissia japonica | reverse complement strand
TTATAGCTATGACGTCATTTTTGAAAATACGCATTTGAGCGTATCTCGCTTATCCTTGATCGATCGTCTTCCAACTTTCAGTATGTTATAGCTGAGACAATTCTCTTTCATATATTTGACTTCTTTTTTTCTGACCCCCACATCTTTCTTTCCTCAAAACGTTGATGAGCCCATATCATCTTAACCATTCGTCATTTCTGAATCATATTAAGTGAGCATAATCTTCAGGTCAAGGTTGAATGTCAGGTACCTTAATTTTCAGTTCGCGCGACTTTACGTGCGCGTACGCGTGCGTCAACATTTATATATGCATAAAACCATGCATGTTTTTAATCAGTTATAGCTCCATAGGATGAAAGGTGACCCCCATTTTTTATTACATATTCTGAAAGCACATGAGTTGTAGATATGATTTTATAGATCATAATGGCCGATCGGACATTTTGACGTCATCACATTGCCATTTGAATTAAGGAAAAATATAATTTTATTTATGACGTTATTACTTTTTATACTCGTTTGAACGTACTCGCTTATCTTGATTGGTTGTCTCCCACCTGTGAGTATGTTATAGCTAAATCAATTCTCTTTCGGACGTGTCCACTTATGTTTTATTTTGGTGACGTCATCATGGTCAAAAAGAAGGCTTTTTTGGAGCCTTCTCATCTTTCTTTCTTGAAAGATGTAAACACATTGAAAATAGAGGGCGGCAGACTGTATTTCGACACTATCAGACCATTTTCTCCATGATCAGACCGATAGTTTGTTTACTGTAAAGGCAAAATTCGTGTGGCAACAGGGGGTTTTAAATTAAACTTGGCAAGGTTTCAATTCATGTGCCATTACCTTTGTCAGGCACGTCGTATAAGCTATTCGTACTTGTGCGTTAAAATTTTAAAATTGTTAATATCACTTTTCAGATAATTTAAAGCACGTTTCAGGCCATTTTGAATATTCCAAAATTTTCCAAAATTTACGAGCCGTACGCTCATTTCCACGCCCACAGCACGTCTGAAGCTGGAAATTACGTTTCGGTTACATGTGTTGGGTTTGTGACACTGTATTAATACTACCGTGCGCACGGACGTTAAGACGTATGTGTACACATTCGTAAGTCCTTAAAATGCTCAAAATTACTCTTTTTCTTTAAAATTCCTTTTAAAATGCTCAAAATTACTCTTTAAATAGAGCATGTTTTAGAATATTATACTTTTCAATCAGAACAGCGCGTGCTTCGTGAGGGTCAAAGTACGGCGGATCACCTAACTCGTCCTCAGTGACGAGTTCAAATCTAGTTACCATCTTATTACTGCCTACTTTGTATATGTGTATATATAGTAATTATTCAAATAAAGAGTGCTGCGTAGCACCGTGAACACTTTCAACAAATATATAAATAAGAATAACAGTGCTCAAATAGGAGCATGTGTTATAATCGCAGACTCAGCAGCTTAGCTCAGTCGGTTTTGGTGGTAGCCGTAGCAGGTCACTAGGTCCCCGGTTCAATTCCCATCGCTGCCTCTCCTTGTGTTTGAGCTGGAGTGCTGAAATACAAGTTACAACAGCGCACCTTCTTTCGGATGAGACGTTTAAGCCGTTGGTCCTGTGTGTGCATTTATGGCCCATGTGCATGTTAAAGAACGCAGTACACTCGGAAAAGAGTAGGGGATTGTCAGGGGCGGATTTAGGGGGGGCCGGCCCGGCCCCGGCCCCCCTTTTGGGAGGTAAAAAAAAGGGGAAAAAAGAAAAAAAAGAGAGAAAAAGAAAAAAATGATAGCCCAGAATGCCTCAAATGTTATGTTCGGGCGTCTAGNNNNTCTAGAACACAAAAATTTCGCGGGGGCATGCCCCAGACCCCCTACGACAGTGTTGTCTCAATCGGCCCAACTTTCGGCCCCCGCTTCCGGCCCCCCCCTTTTGGACATTTCTGGATCCGCCCCTGATTGTCTCCCGGTGTACTTCCCAATCACCACCAGAATGCAAAGAGATATCGAAATCAATGTAACAGCAACGTCACCCTATTTTCAACTGGACGACACGTATACTTTAATGTGCCGTTATAAATGACACAGCTTAGCGTCGAAGAATCACAAATGTCGTATAGGACTATCTGCCGTAATAATGCGCAGTGATGTAAACAGCATGACCTAAAATGAGGGCACCAGACTCAAACAAGGAACCTGGATGTTCATCAGCATTTCGTATTTTTCCATAAGTCGGCAGAACAGGGCCTTTCAAAGTGTAGAACATGAAAGGAAAAAGAAACAAATAAAAAAATAATACGTCCTTATTTATTGGCCCGAGGCCTCTTTGTTATGCCACTGATATGCTTAGCATGGCACTATATGACACTAGCGTAACGCATCTTTAAAGGCCAACTCAGACAGCGTCGGCCGACGCAGCCCTTAACGGACCAGAAATCATGTAGGCCTATTTGAGAAAGAGGCCTTAGTATGTGTAGTTAGATTTCAACAATTAAATTAATTACACAATTCATTTTTACCTCAAACATTTATGGATTCTGAAATAGTCTTATAAAAACAAATATATATATACACAAATTGCATATATGCTTTTGTCTAAACGGATAAAAAATTGGAAGCTGTTTAGCTAAAAAGCTATAGAAAATACGAAATTATACCCTATTGTAGTTCTGACATAGTGAGCATAGTTGCCATTTCTGGCATAATTATGCTTTTTGGCATAATTTGGAGGCTACGGCATCTGCCATTATGCCGCGGCATAATCTAGGCGATTTTAGCATAATTTCATGTTTTTTTGGCATAAATTTCATGTTTTGAAAAACCAAAAAATATATCCCAGGAAGAATATTTTTTTTTTTCTTAAAATTTTAGGCAATCTCGCACATGTCATCTCGTACATGTATCATCTCGTACACATAATGGTAACATGTAATAATCACTAACTTCACTGCTACCGGGTGTGCGATAGGCAGCGTCGTCGCCACAAGTACCTGAGAATTGACCAATCATGTTGCTCCATTTGAGAGATCAGGCAGCTTATTGGACAGAATTAAGGACCAAGCTCGCTTCTTAAGTAACAGTCCACGCTACTATAAGAACACTTACTTTTAAGATGTTCCACTTGTATACAGTACAATCAACTTTTCACTTTTTTTTTTTTTTTTTTTTTTTTGTTGTTAATGCCCTATTTCAAACAATTAACTTGTAGGCTAAAATAGATAAAAACTAGTTTGTATCACCACAGCAGGGCATTTAGGTCTGGACCGTTGTTCAAGACAGTAAAAAATACTAAGTTTTTTAAAATAGGCATATCATGCTGAACGGGTGATATACATGTAGTCACCGGCAATTTACATACATAGATAGGCTAGGCCTACTTAGCCTATCAGATTGCCCTTACTGAGACTCGGACAGAATTGAGGAACACCAAGCTCCCTCACGCTACTATACATTAACAAGAGTACAGTATTACTTTTAGATGTTCCACTTGTGTATAACCAACTTTTTACTTTTTTTTGTTTTGTTAATGCCCTATTTCAAACAATTCGTAGGCTAAAATAGCCAAAAACTATGTTTATATCACTACAGCAGGGCATGTAGGTCTGGACCGTTTAGTAGTAGTAGTAGTAGTAGTAGTAGTAGTAGTAGTAGTAGTAGTAGTAGTAGTAGTAGTAGTAGTAGTAGTAGTAGTAGTAGTAGTAGTAGTAGTAGTAGTAGTAGTAGTAGTAGTAGTAGTAGTAGTAGTAGTAGTAGTAGTAGTAGTAGTAGTAGTAGTAGTAGTAGTAGTAGTAGTAGTAGTAGTAGTAGTAGTAGTAGTAGTATAATTATTAGTATTATTATTAGTATTAGTATTATTATTAGTATTAGTATTATTATTTCGTGCTTACACCTTGTTTATTTGCGCCTTATAAATTGACCTATTATCATTCCTATTATTATAAAGTATAGATTTTTTTTTCATTTTCTAACGAACATTACAATTTCCCTTTTTGAGTTGAGCAACCAAATGTTGATTGGAATGTCTGTATACGTGCGTCTGTAAAGTTTCTTTGAAAAACCCACCCTCTAGCATTGAAAAAAAATCGCCTGCATTTGTGAATTCTGTATTTACGTATATGGGGGAGGTAGGCACTCTTAATGAAGCGACGTTCTAGTTCTCTTTATGCTAACCGCGAAGATGTATAGTAAGTGTAACTGAGTGGCTTACAGTAAACCTTCAAACTAGCGTAATATAACCACATTGTGCTGTCTCCTATCTCAGTATAGTACAGTAGTACTATATTGGTTACTAGGCTACGTTGCTAACGCTTTATCTATGTTTATGTTCGTCTGCGGTATGCAGATGAGTCTTGGGCATATGTTCATGTAGATGCTGAGTTTAGAAATAGACGAGACAAAACATTGTTACTGTTGTTAGTATAGCTAGTACGAAGATGTATATTAATGCATAATGTAGCCTGCCACAAGAACAGTCTTTGTGAGTAATTAATCAATCTTTCTACGATTTATACTATATAATAACTTGCTAAAATCTCAGTTATGTTTAACGTTTATATCGGATGTTACTAGCATTATATTACTATTGTCGATTACCAGTATTTCATATCGTACAGTATCAAAGTAGGGCATGTGGCAGATTCAAGAGGAAACCCAGTCAGCACGGGACCCCATCCTTTTTTTTTCAAAATTATTTAAAAATGATGGAGATAGAATATTCAATTTTTCATCTGAAAGTGCCATTTCCGGCCATCTAGAGGTGCCATAATCATAATTTTCCTTACCTCAACCCGAACAATTGTGGGGCTGAGGCGGGTGGACATTCTATTTACGCAAGACTCTCCCTGAACCCCTCTATTTTGACTTCCTGGACCCGCCACAGTTGGAGTATCATTTCCGAGCTACATAGAAGGGTAATTTTTATCCATCGGGGGAAAAGTGAAGTTTTCGTCGGGGAACCCATATCAAGGATAACCCTCATATTAAATAATTCATTGAGGTCGTGTGAGCAATCTTGACTTCGACATTGTTCAGAAATCTGTGGCACGTTCAAGGGGAGGGGGAGGCTAAATTGTTCAAATTTTTTTAATGGAGATATAAGTCTAAGAGTGTAATTTCCGGCAATCTAGAGGTGCCATAATCACAAATTTTCTTACCTCAGCCCCAACCATGGTGGGGCTGAGGTGGTATAGATTCTCCATCTGCTGAAGTACCCAGTGGCGGATTCAAGGGGACCCAGCCGCCCCCGTCCCCACACTCCTAATTTTCTCAATAAAAAAATGGAGATATAAAGATAACTGTATTCAAATTTTATGTCTGGAAGTGCAATTTCCAGCCATCTAGAGGTGCCATTATCGCATATTTTCTTCCCACCATGGTTAGGGCTGAGGTAGTATAGATCTTCTATCTGTGAAAGTACCCTCCCTGGGCCCTTCTATTTCGAATTGCTTGGTGCCTATAATAAAATAACTTATAAAATTCACCAAACTTCGTAAAATATCCGTAGCTTCCCTGGATCCCCACCGGGGCCCCCAGCCTAGATGCTCGCTTCGCTAGCATACTCGACCTTATGAAATGCCCCCCCCCCCCACTTTCAAAAACGTTCCGCCGCCGTTGATTAAAAGCTTGTTAAAAACTAAAGTACCTGTATTTTTTATTTCAGTCATAATGAATATGCACTCACACAGTACTTAAATGGTTCAATGATGTGACTTTTTTAGATAGTTTATATTTTATGACATATGTAAAAAATCACAAACCGTTCAATAAAAGACAGTGCTCCAGAGCCCAAAATATTCATAGGCCAAAAAGTCTTGGGCGGGCTGACCGTGGTGCAATCACATACCCTTAAATTGTATTAAAAATAGGCCTATATTATTTGTAAGGCCTGTTGTATAGGCCTATAGACAAGAAAAAAAAAGAAAAACAAATCCCGGCCGACCCCGATTCCCCCCAAAAATCATCTGCTTGGGCAATATATAGATTTTTTCAACCTTTATGGGTGTATATTTAGCGCGAGTAGGTCTGCAATCGTTGTTGGCGGTGTCTAGAGCCACATTTTGCAGATTTGGCATAATTTGGCCCAATCTGGCATAATTTGAGGCAGGCCACGGCATAATTTAAATTTTATCGCTGGCAACGGTGCATGTGAGTATAAGACATAAAAAATGGTATATAGTGTAAATGGATATATATGCGCATATATATACGTTTATATATACTGTATGGCCATAAGTGTATGTATGTTTGAGTGTGTATGTACATAACTTCAATTTCAGTTTTCTCTATGCCACATAATATAAGTATAGGCCTACATAAAGTTCATAAATATGCATATATCAGCGTAAGAAAATATATACATACCGTTCATGTATAAGTGAATATATATAATGTATGCCCATATAAAATGTGTTTACATCAATAAAAATGTGTATATAAATGTATTATAACTGTGTGTATATGTCACCTATGCGAACACGGGCACACAATTGGTGCGTTTGACTAGTAGAGACTGTTCAGTAAAAAGTCAGTGAAGAAGATATATCCCAAAATATATTTATTCATCTATAACAAAACCACTGAATCTCAATACTTAATTCTTTATATAATTACAGTGATCTCTGACCACACGTCAGTACTAACTAACATTTAAATTCATACTCATTATGATTAAATGTTTATAATCACATGCACTAATCAATATTAACTATATATTCATATAGGTCTAGCATACATTAATAATTTTCATTAATGGTTAAATTCAACATATATATCATACAAATGATATATTATAGTTAAATTTAAGATTAATGAAGAATGGACATAACATGCAAAATAGATCAATTTAACATATATATCATACAAATGATCTATTATAGTTAAATTTAATATGAGGGTATAACAAACTGTCATTCATTCACTAATAACACAAGTTATCTTAGAAATCTGTATATCATGCAAACTATTTCATTCTAGAAATTATTGAGTATCTCACGGAAATCATTTCATTCATAACAAGTTATAGAAATATGAATATCATGCAAACTATTTCAGTCATGAAATTAATTAGTATCTCATGCAAATCATTTTATTCATAACATAAGTTATAGAAATATAAATATCATGCAAACTATTTCATTCATGAAATTAATTAGTATCTCATGCAAATCATTACGTTCATAATTTAAAATTCCTGGTTATAATTTAATCTATCATGACAGGTCAAATAAAAGGGGCGGTGGGTATCTATTTATATTATTGAAAACATCAATTATAAAATTAGTGATGACCTAAAAGAATAAATTATCAAGGACTATGATACAATATGTATTGAAATTGATGCACAGCCAAAGAATATTATTTTTTCAGTTATTTATCGACCTCCACAGAAAAGCCTAAAACGGTTTAGTTACCAATTATCTTTATTTTTCGATGAGGTTAATAAAAATATAAATTTTAATATTGATTTACTAAAATTCGACTCTCATAAGCTAACATCTGACTTTATTTCTACTATTTACTTAGCTGCTTCTTCTTCTTATCGAGTCACTACGTAGCTAGTGTGTATGATCTAGCTTACGTAGTGTGGTAGAAGGATTCGCATGTAGGATGGATACCTGACATGGGCCGCGACGTAAACGCTCCTTCTGTGACCGGACAGGGGACTGGAAAATGGACCAGTACACCGGGGTAACCCCCTACTCTTCTCAAATGATGTACTGGGATCTTTAAAGTGCACACGAGCCAAATGTGTACGCTGGGCCTACGGTTTAGAGTCCTTAACCGAGAAGACTTGTTCCACCACCGGAACCAGGCGAGCACATGCTGAAGAAGACCCGAGGACGGGTTGAAATATTCATGTTTTGAATAAAATTTGTGTTCT
>NW_022694573.1:0-2230 GCF_011630105.1 Anneissia japonica | reverse complement strand
ATATATAATATACATGCGTGTCAGAAATATTCTTCTTGAATAAATTGCATATGTCTCTATTATGTCGACGTATGCAATCGCTTTATTTTCGTTTGTATTTATATTTATATTTCTGTGAGACATACGTGGAACCTACTACATCAGATAATATTATATACAGTATATAATAATAATAAAGTTCTTAACCGTTCTGAACCAACAGAACAAGTGGCTGTCATTGACTACCATAGTAGTTGACAAGCTTCAACTGTGCAAAACAAAAGAAGGACCCTAGAGGGAAAAAATATGTTAGCTGACCTTATATTTCACCTTCATGTTCCTTGTTTTTGTTTTCTATTTTAGTATTAGCTAACCGTCTAATTACTTACTTATCTTCTCTTTTACTTTCATTCTATGCTTCCTTAACTTTCCGTGATTCCTATTTACCTACCTTTTCTTTCTTTAGTCTCCCTTTTTCTTTTAATTACCTTTTCTTTCCTTTCCCCTTTCTTTCTAATGCCTCCTTATGCATTGCTTCTTTAGCTAAATTACCTTTGTAATATTTCCTTATCTTTCTTCTTTTTCTTTGTTTCCTATGTAGCCTTGATTTTTCTTGTATTTTTTTTATTTCTTTTCTTTCCTTTTCATTTCTTATGCTTATTCATACATATCTCATTTTATTTTATCTTATCGTTTCTTTCATATCCTGATTCTTTCTTTCTTGTCCTTTTCTTTCTTTTTACCATTTCTTAGGTTGCTTTGAATAACCTTTCTTTTTCTTTCTTATAATTCGTTCTTTTCATTCCTTTTTCTTTCTCATATTTACTTTTCTTTTCTTTAATTTTCTTTCTTTTGGTTTTAGTTCTTTCTTTACTTTTCTTTCATTCTGTTTTTTCTCGCACCTTTCGTTGGTGTTCTTGAATATCCTTTCCTTTTCTTTCTTATGTTTCATTCTTTTCTTTCCTTTTTTTTTCTTATATTTTCTGTTCTTATCTTTCTTTCTTTATCCTTCCTTCCATATAATTAATTCCTTTCTTATAATTCCTTCTTCTCCTTCTTTCCATTTCATTCTTATACCTTTTCATAGGTGTCCTTGAGTATCCTTTCATTTTCTTTCTTATGATTCGTTCTTTTCATTCCTTTTTTCCCTTATATTTACTTTTCTTTTCTTTTCTTTCGTTTTTTTTCTTCTCGTTGTTGTTCTTTCTTTTCTTTTCTTTCATTCTTTCTTTCTATTTTTCTTTTACCCTATCATAGGGGTCCTTGAATATCCTTTCCTTTTCTTTCTTATGTTTCGTTCTTTTCTTTCCTTTTTCTTTCTTATTTCTGTTCTTATCTTTTCTTTTCTTTCTTTATCTTTCTTTCATATAATTATTCCCTTTCTTTTTCTTTCTTAGGACAATTCATATGTTTATTTGCCTTTCCTTTCCTTTGTCCTTTGCTTTTCTTTACCTCATTCTTTTCCCTTTTTTCTCTCTCTTTTCCGCTTACCTTACCTTTTTCCTTTCTTTCCAGTCATTTCATTTCAATTCCTTTACTTATTTTTCGGCTTTCTAAGCAGTCAGTCCAAATGTCATGCAGTGAGGGATAAAAAGAAAAGAAAAGAAAATCAATAGACAACATACCTTGTAAACAGTCAGCCAGAGGCTAACAACATCCATTGAAGCTATCTTTGATGAACTGACTTCTTGACACCCCAGAAAACTTAACGGATTTATCAAGAATAGAGGGTGTTAACCTACCTTTTCTTTTATTCTTAGTAACATAAATGCCCACATTTTACAAGGGTGATTGTTTTCACGCCTGATAATGTGTGAGCACCACTTTATTTGTTGAGCCTGATAGAAGTCCTTTATTGATGAAGTTTTGGTTATCGAGTGTAGCTCATTATTGGTCCGAATGAAACTCCATTCGATTTCAGTATTTTCATTGGATGTGCCGGATGATGGGTAAGGATTTTTCCTTTTGAAACCGTCATATACCATGTTTCGAAGAAAGAACCCATACAAAAAAATTCTATAGAACTGTATAGACCTTCTATAGAGACTAATCAATTTCTACAGAAATTAGTATTTTCTATAAAATTGTTTTATAGAAGCACTAGTTTCTATAGAATTCTATAACATACTATATACACATATTTAATGTAATTTCTATGTTTTTATTTTTTTTTGTTTCATTCAATGTTTTATTGACACATTCGTGTCTGACCAGTATATTCCTACCAACATGTTTTACATCTTGCATATTC
>NW_022694572.1:0-584 GCF_011630105.1 Anneissia japonica | reverse complement strand
TCATGTTTTCAATGTTAGTATGGTTGATAAATAATACATAGAATAATAATAATAATAATAATAATGATTAATAATGATAATGATTGTGATGTGTATTGCTTAAATTTTGTTGTAATATGTCAAAGCGCTATGTAAATAGCGCTTAATAAAAGAAATAATAATAATAATGAAAGTGCTCGAATAATGCTTTAATAAGGAATTAATAATACTTCAATAATACTTCAATAGGCCTATTTGCGATACTGTGATTAATGAGATATTTGTTGATTAATTTATGGAAATATATAATAGGTATAGGCCTATATCATTAATAATGATTCAGCATATTAAATCAACTTACGTCTATAGATATAAATCTGTTTTTTTTTCCAATAAAATGTTACCTATTTTATTCTGTTTAAAAAATAATCTTATAAAATACCGTACATTATAAAGTTTCACTGTAAATTATATGAGAATTTAATCCACATAATTTATATTTTCTATTATTTAAGCATTTAAACAATTCAGTGGACCTAACGCTGGATGCAGGGCCGGCGGAACGTTTTTCAAAGTGGGGGGGCCCCACTTATAAGCAGGCGCGT
>NW_022694571.1:0-1539 GCF_011630105.1 Anneissia japonica | reverse complement strand
TCAAAGACTCCTATTACTACTGTGTTGCCTACTTCAATTAATGAATATTTTAGAATCACCTTTAGCATCATTTCGTTGATATGTGGGTGAACTTGGAAGCCGTACTGTTTACCATTCACGTAAACTTTGTAACCGGATACAACAGCATCTCCATCATCTTGAACCTGCTCCCAATTCAAGGTCACTTCCACTGCTCCTGTACAAAGATTTTTTGAAGTTATATATACATATAAAGACTACATAACCTATTTTTTGTTTATTCTTTTTCTTAATTTATATGAAAAAAATGTTCATATTTCTTTACTAAATCCATGATATGTATTTAGTGATCCTATCCCCACAATATTTATTAGAATATTATTAGCATTTAGGATGTGTGTTGGAGATCTCATCTCCACATTAGCGTACCAGGTGTGCAGTAGAGATCATCCCTAAATTGATTAGAATATCATTATCATATATGTTGGAGATTTCCTTTCCATATAAACATACTCATTGTGCAGCTATCATCTTGAAATTGATTAGCATATTAGATTAGCATATTATTCGTGTTCCCAGGTGTGTAATTATGCAGTATTGTATATTTATCAGCTTATCATCAGCTGTTAGTGTTATATATGTAGGCCTATATTAACATATAAATACCAGGTGTGCAGTATGCATATTAGTATTAGAATATGAGGTGCATTACCTGTGAAAGCGTGCAAAGCTTCTAAGCACTGTTTTAGACAACCTTCGACCTCACTTAACGATGCTAGCACATCAGAGAGCTGTGGAAATTAAAATATGCATGCGCAGCTGTTAAGTTAGGGTTCTAACGTTGAAGGCGGATATCCAAATCCTACATTGTTTCTTTCCTTTTGTCATTGATGGAAGGCATTTATCTACATGTGTTCCCTTCCACCTCCACTGAGTATATATAAGTAGCTTGTAGGAAGTGAATGATTTGTTAAATGCAAGTTGTACAGAAAAAAAACCATCATACAGTAGCCCTCAACTCATACTGTATTTTACCATACAAATATTATAATAGTTTTGGGTATTTTCAAGCCACAATCTCTTACCTGTAGGTCTGTATGTGTGCTCGCTGGTGCATGTCGTAGTCCCTGGCTACTGTGAAACACAACAAGTTGCTGTAAAAACCTGTGATTTGGAATTCAATAGTAAATAATTTAATACTCTATATTCAAAGCCAGAAGAATTTAATAACAATGCTACAGCCTTTATCTTTCAATCAATCAATCTTATATATCATAATCAAAATTGTGCAAAAGTTTATAGGTGCATATCACAGTTCATTTATATGTGTTCTGGGACATTGTGGAAAATACTCTTTAACATGCCCACTGCCACGGATATGAATTCACGTCTGACAGGGTTTAATCGGGGTGACAGGATGCGAGTTCACGTCCACACCTGTCTAAACATATCAGTAATAATTATATTGCACGAAAACTCAGTAAGATGGTCGCCAAAACGTGAACTCTCACCCTGGGAAGAACCCGGAAGTAACAATCGAAAAATAAAATATTGTATGTT
>NW_022694570.1:0-1453 GCF_011630105.1 Anneissia japonica | reverse complement strand
CAACTGCAATGGTGGCCAGGATGACAAGATTGAGTGCAATGGGAATAAAATGATGGATGGCTAGTTAGTAAACTAACCCCAAGGGTACCATTAGGCAGGTCACTGTCAGTAAAACAAAATGTCGGAAAAATTTGAGTCCTGAAAATGTCTACACACACACAGGCAAAAAAAGTGAATACAACAGTTCATATTGCATTACATGCATAGGAACTAAAAAGGGTAATGCTAAACCATTACCTACCCAGTGGAAGTTTTACTGACAACTCTAGATTTCTAATCGCTATAGAAGAAATTATACTCCGCGATTGAAAATTGACTGTTATATACTTCAATCTTTATCTTTGTATATATATAAAACAGACTCCATCTTGTAGGTATTAGTTTTGATAAATTGTTTCCTTTTCTTCATAATTTAAGTGCACATTATATTGTTTGCATTAATAAGTTAACTTAAACTAGGTATTGAATAAATAAAATTAAATTTCCGACGTGTACCAAACAATGTATCAACCCTTCAAAATACTGTATACTACTCTTGAAATTTTTAAATAAACATTTTCTATATTTCCACCACTCTTAAAAAAAATCCTGGCGAGGGGGCTTACTCGGAATAATGAGGTACTGTACTCAAAGATGATAACAACTGTTTATAAAGAATATGCTATGTTAATTAGTACTGGACTCTCTTTTGTTTAATAGATGGATCTGAGATAGGCTATTGTTATTGTTATAGTTTGGTATCTTAGTAGGAACTTTCTTCTGTCTGCATGCACTAACTAATTCGTTTCTTTGGTTAAGTGTAGGGCCTACTAGCTTCCGGATTGCATATAATGTGATATTTCTCCTGCAGGCATAGGTTGCATCGTTTATTAACATTAGAGTATGGCTTGCATTTAGATAGTATTCGCCATTGTATTCTATGCTTTACAATGCTGTCTTTAAGTTTCCAAACATATTGGCTAAGCGTGGTACTATTTCTATATTTAACATTCCGGAATGAACAAGTATGCGTGTTATACCTACTTTTAAAAGTATTTTCGGTGAGACCGACATGCGTCTCAACCTTATTGTTGTCATCGCTTGTGATAGTAGCCTGATAAACTACACCACTGGTTAGACATTTACCAGACAAGGGACATTCATTACGGCAATTACATTACTCGATGTTATCTAAGTGTATCCTTATTGTTCTTATTTAGCAACTTTTTGTTGTGAGCGGATAGTATCGAGCCGATATTGGGCATACGGCTATAACTGATCTTGATAGTGTTCCTATTAAACACTTTTCTAAGAGCATGATCATGTGGGAAACATTCATCTACGATTTTAAGAAATTCATGTCCAATTTTTGTTTTAACATTGGCGCTGTAAGGTGCATAGGCCTACATTCATAGTTGAATCTGCTTTCGTTGAGGGCTTCCTGATACGGTTTCTTAGTTTCGTCGAAAGCTGC
>NW_022694569.1:597-781 GCF_011630105.1 Anneissia japonica | reverse complement strand
CAGTAAATTATTACAGTATTTATAATATGAAATTGGATATAAAGTAGTGAAATCATAAAAAAAAATCTAAATAGAGTAACATGGAATTCGACTGCTAAAAAGATTAAATTGAATTAAACTATACAGGAGGCCGCTAACTGTATTATACAATATTATACACAGGAACGCACATCACGTTAGACAC
>NW_022694569.1:0-501 GCF_011630105.1 Anneissia japonica | reverse complement strand
TGTAGTAAAATTGCTCTCCGTGTACCCACAATGCCTTTTGAACGGATGTTCCACTATATTTGGAAGCTGCTCTGTCTTCTGCTATTTATTATCTTTGAATGAACTTAAATAGAAGAAGAGTGAGCTGCTCTGCG
Organism: Anneissia japonica; assembly: GCF_011630105.1. Lineage (NCBI taxonomy): Eukaryota > Metazoa > Echinodermata > Crinoidea > Comatulida > Comatulidae > Anneissia > Anneissia japonica. The sequence continues at coordinate 367 of NW_022694569.1, read as the reverse complement.
TATTTGCATTAAAATCGATGGAACATTCGCCCTCCTTATTATATCTCAATGCGTTAGACACAGAACGCGCATCGCGTATGACACAAAATGGCTTCTAAAGTGTCAATGTCGCAACTATTTCTATCTATGGCTCTGGGCCACTGTACAGAATAGCGCCACCACTTTTATGTTGACGGTTAAAAGTAGTAGTAGCCAAGATACTAGAAACACAAGATAGAGCACTTGCATAGTAAAAATGAGGCGGAAATCGTGCCCGACGTAGGCGGCCCCCTTCTTTTTAACCATGCAAGTTTTCTATACGGTGTGCCCGACGTACAGGGCGCCCTTCCATTGCTAAGTATATCTAGACGCACACGGCGCCCTTCTT
>NW_022694568.1:177559-181744 GCF_011630105.1 Anneissia japonica | reverse complement strand
TTTTCATTCCCTTCTCACACCATAAAGTCCCAACCGTTACTTAAAATATAATTTTTAAAAGTCTACTAAATGAGAACAATGCTGGTATCTGAACTAACATGAGATACTAATATCACAGAAAAGTCATATTACACTTTTTATAGGTACCTTCATGACCTCAATACGTTAATTAATTAATTGTTCTTGTTTTTACGAGACGGGCAATAACTTGATTTATAGCTTGAGGCTTGAGTTGAGAAAATATAATTATATTCTGAATTAACGAATAAATATAATCAGATATATCGTATAAATTAGATAATCTTTTTCTATTTTTTTATTTTAGTATATCAAACGGGGTTAAAAAAGACCTAGATAGGCCTATATGATAAGAAGACAAATGAAGTGCGAGTAATGAAGTTAAAAGTTAATCTGTTTTAAAAATATTCAAAATAAGCGCTGCCACTTAGGCCTATTATGAGAGCTTCACATCAGGCGTTTATTTATTCGAGAGAGGCGCCCTATTATAGGCTTATTTTATTCAGCTATCTACGGTACTTGGGTCTCTACGATAACAGAAGCGTCATTGCTCAGGCACTTTCCATTATTATATTACCATGATGTTACTGTGTAGGGCTGTATCTAAGGTTGTCAATGGGTGTGGGAGCTGGGAAAGGATGCGGGTACGGTGCAAATATGGACCAAATGTGGTATGAATGGGTTCACCTAGAATCCGGGCGGGATAAAGTGTCAGAGCCGGTTGGATCGCAGCTTATTTTAGGGATTTCGAGGGCCCAAATACTGGCCTGACGATAGATTACTGGTTCAAATGTAAAAAATTAAGATTAACATATTTATTACAGAAAACTTACAATTTTACATTCAGTACATTCTCGACTATCTTAAAATGTGGACCTTTCCTATTTTGGTGGGTGCGGAGTGTATGGCAAGATCTGCAAACGTTTCCATCGTTAATTCTTAATTCACAAAGTTTTTGAAATAATTTTGTTTAACATTAGAATTATCTTATTTATACCATTTTTATTTTTAAATATCTTAATTTTTTAATAATATTTAATTAGTTTTAGGGCCTATATATATATATATATATATATATATTTTTTTTTTTTAATTTAATAATCATGATTACATATTTTGTTATATTTATATCCCACTAACTTAGATGATTGGTTTCTGTATTTTGTTAATTTTGTTTTATTTTATTATATATTGACCTAATTTATTTGTGTTACATAGAGATTTAGTTCGCTTTTGTGTTCCTGTCGACTCATTCAATTTATTTTACTTGTATTTTGTAAATATTCCAGCATAGTATTGTACTTTGTATTTTTGGCGAATAAAGAATAAGAAGAATAAGTAGGCCTACAAAACAACCAATAATACGAACCACTACATTGGTGCTATAATTGACAGTTTTTTTTTAGACTCAGGCGGCCTTGGAGTATATTCGGGGGCGAATCCAGGATTTGAAAGAGGGGGTTGAAAATGTTTCCAAAAAACCCCAAAATAAGGATGGGGGTATCCGGGGGCCCTCCCCTGGAAAGTTTTGATTCTTAGATGACCATAAATGAGCATTCCCGACTTCTGAGGTGTCTTTCAATGACATAAAAGTTCTTCAAAATTCAAGGTTTTCCCCCTTTTGAAAAAGTTCAGTTAATTTTATCTCATTCTTAGGCCTATACATGAGAAAATAAAATCAAGACATAGGCATTATTATTTTATTCCAACAATATTGATTAGTTGGATACGTAGTCTTTCTTCCATGGTTTGAAGAACTGTTAGGCCTGACGAACACACTTTCGTACATAAATTATTACGACGTTGAACCAAAAACAGTTTTACTTTTATATTGAAGGATAGTTGGGCTAAGCCTAGTTTTTCCCATCTGCCAACATATGCCTAGGTTCTTTTATGACAACCAGGCTTGTATATCACAAATACATGATTCAACTATATTTTTGGCTTCAAACCAATGATTTACACAAAGCTAGCATATTATATTATATTATTGAATGTGATGATCTTCAGAGCTATACCAGACATGATCAGTTTCCGAAGGACACGACATTTCCCCTTTTCAGTTTGACAGTTTTTATTACACCTCTGAGACTGGCTTAGTGATGACCGACGGCCTTCACTTGGCCCACAAAGTTGATAGAGTTGGAAGCGTAGCTGATTTAGGCCTAGGCCTATTGCAATTATATTACAGATAATAAATACTAGTCATTTTCCATAAAATGCGTCCTCCAAAAAAAACGTCGCAGTCATCATATTTGAATCGAATGTACTGAATCAAACGCACGCCTAGATAGAATAAGAGCATTTATTGTCCAATAAAACACTGGAAATTTGTTTTCCTAGCCAATATCATAATAATGAATAATATTAACAATGATGATGATTATGATGAAGATGATGATAATAATAGGAAAGTGATAATAATAATTTACATATATTTATTTTAAATTTTACAGACATCCTGTTATTGTTTTAGCAATGGCAATATTTATATTTATTTATTAATAATATTAGTATAATTTATACTGTAGTTTAAATTGTCTTTAAACAAGTATTTCCGTAGAAGAATTGCATTTTTTAGTTTAGCCACCATTTCCAAGAAAAAATTATTAGACATCTTCAGTAAGATACTAAATGTATCTCCGCAAAGAGATCAAACATTAATACGACACATTTGTTTATTAAGTTAGGAACATCCGCTTTGCACAGTAGGCCTACCGTAGTCTATTTTCTTGATGTAATCTGCCAGAGTATAATGTGTTAAAGCTACAAAAACACTCAACTGAACTGGAACTTGCTCTAACTTCAGAGAGTGCATGATACATCATAAGCCATAGGTTGTATCTGAAATTTTGTTAGAAGTTTCCAGACAATTTGAATTACGCGAACCTCTCAACTCTAGGTCATCGACGCGTATTTATTCCCTACCGAACTACTCCACTGATAGAAATGTAACTTCACTTGAGTACATTCTGAAATAAATACCATCAAAAGGTTATATTAATGATGGTCCGAGAATAGACAAGAAGTGTTTATATTACGATGATCTTGTACGCATGTCCAGTCACGTGCTTCCCCAGAGAAACATTTCCATAAAATTTGGGTATATAAATGCTGAGAGATGTCCCAAGTTGGCAAAACAAAAGTAGAGGCTTAAATAAGGTTTGCAGTCAAGGAATACCTGACATATTAGTGAGACCATATCAACGGGGTTTTGTTGGAAGAAAATTTTACGAAGAACCGTAAGTTTGTTGGACCTAGTTATCTATTTGTAAATTCAGTTGTCAAATAATGGATTTGTAAATATAAATTTCATTGTCAAATATGACCTTGGATTTTTTTAGTTTTTGCAAACGACATCAGTTTCAATATGTGACGTAAAATATAGCCCTAGCACTGTGTGACTAAACTTAGGTCGAATTTATATAAAAATGTTTTACTAGTTAGGTAATGATGTTTATCAACACCAACACAGCCACAGTTATTTCTAATACAAACCTATTGAACATTTACTACAAACTTATATACAGTGATTTATATTCCAACTACTCACCTAATAACTTCCAAAAATTGTATGCTTTATGTTCATTAATTTGAAAAGTAATCTGAATTACAGATTTTAATACAGCGTAACAGAGGCGGATATTGGGTTTCTGAGGCCCAGAGAACGTTTCCCTCTTTTACTATATGAAATATTTCACGTATACTGTACAATCCAAAATATATCATCCGATTAAAGCTATTGTGCTGTTCCCTATTCCTCCTGTTTCAAAAATCATGGGCTCATCATTAAATGATTCTCTTATACACATCTAGATGTGTATAAGAGACAGCCTAGAATCCGGGCGGGATAAAGTGTCAGAGCCGGTTGGATCGCAGCTTATTTTAGGGATTTCGAGGGCCCAAATACTGGCCTGACGATAGATTACTGGTTCAAATGTAAAAAATTAAGATTAACATATTTATTACAGAAAACTTACAATTTTACATTCAGTACATTCTCGACTATCTTAAAATGTGGACCTTTCCTATTTTGGTGGGTGCGGAGTGTATGGCAAGATCTGCAAACGTTTCCATCGTTAATTCTTAATTCACAAAGTTTTTGAAATAATTTTGTTTAACATTAGAATTATCTTATTTATACCATTTTTATTTTTAAATATCTTC
>NW_022694568.1:174865-176006 GCF_011630105.1 Anneissia japonica | reverse complement strand
CCCAATTATTTTATTTTATTTTTATTATTAATATAGGCCACACACGTGTGTTTGAAACTAAATATAAGCATTTTCGTCTTGGTTTTATTTATTACAATCATATGCTTGACACATTGAGGCCCTTCTTTTAGGTAAAACGATCTATCTTAAATTTTCTTTCTTGAGTTTGGGAATATGTGTTATAACTTCGAAGGCTAAAGAGAGCAAGCACAATCTTGGAGATTTAAAAATGCGCGAAGCGCGCGAAAATTGTTTAGAGGAAATTGGCCTACCTCAACAAGAAATGCTCTTATGTTATATATGGCCACATTCGTTTTTTTTAAACTGAATATAAGCATTTTCCTTATGGCTAGCTTTATTTATTACAAACATATTCTTTCAACATCATTACACATTGAGGCCCCTCTTTTGGGTAAAACGATCTATCTTAAATTTTCTTTTTTGAGTTTGGGACTATGCGTTACAACTTAGAATGCAAAGGAGAGCAAGCACAAGCTTTAACATTAAAAAATGCGCGCGAAGCTCGCGAAAAAATTTGTCTTTTTAATTCTAATTTCGTCGGAATTGATCAAAACTCCCTAAAATGTGCAATTTTTAGAGGAAATTGGCCTACCTCAACAAAATACACGATTTAAAATTTGAGGTTTTCAGGCACTTTCCTGGGTGAAAAGGGTATTCAATGGGGAAAGATTTTCGTGACGTGGTAAACGTCCAAGCATGTCGTTCATAAGCATCATATACTTTATTACATGCATTACTGCATTTCCATTTGTATATCTTATGTTCTTACTAAATATTCAAAATAATTGTTATCTTATGTTCTTCTAAATAATCGAAATAATTGTTATGAATGAATAATATTTTAAGTTTAAAAAAATGGTTCGTGTGGGAATCAATCACACCACTTCCAGTTTATGTTGCCAAAATAAAAAAAAAAGGTTCATGTTGGAATCGAAACCACGAGCCCTAAGCCATAAATGCGATCAACCTTGTTGTAACTCATTGCTTTATAGATTGCCAGCTAAGGATATTTCAAAACTTCAGCGAGTTCAGAATGCAGCTGCCCGTTTGGTCACTTTAAGCCCAATTAGGGATCATATCACTCCTGTGTTAAGGCACCTTCATTGGCTTCCTGTAACAC
>NW_022694568.1:163356-174758 GCF_011630105.1 Anneissia japonica | reverse complement strand
TTCCACTCGCCTGTCGACAAAGCATTATGGTAGTCGTTCTTTTTCTTGGGCTTCTGTCTTTCTTTGGAATGCTCTGCCTATTACAATCCGACAGGCAACTTCCATTGATGATTTTAAGGCAGCTTTAAAAACTCACCTTTTTAGCTTGTATTTTTCTTTATTTTTTTTCCCGAATTTTATTTTTACTGTTAAGCGCATTGAGGCTTTAGCATAATGCGCTATATAAGCCAAAATTATTATTATTATTATTAATACACAAAGTACCAGTCAGTCAAGACTACATTGCGACAGGTTGCAAATGTATACATATATAATGAAGCCCTTTGCATTGCTTGGGAATTCCGTCACTGATCAAACAAATTATTACAATATCACTTTTATATACATGATTTACCATAGTATTCCTGACCTCTATTACATCACTTACTTTAATACTTGCTTGTTTTGTCTTATCTTATCGGTAGTATTTAAACCGTTAGTATATTTCTATTGTATTTCTATTGTATTGTTAAGAATAGGCTTGGTACCACAATAAGAATAGTGAATATTTTTTTTTAATTATGAGAGCTGATTAGTTCAAAAATCATAATTATGTCATGAAGAAATTTTAACACGTTTATCCCAAAAACATAAATTATTAAAACAAATTGCTTCCTATCAATTAAAAAGTTATTAATCTATAAAATGAGAGACGGGTTGATTCCAAAAACAATAATTTACTACATTAAAACATGAGGTTGCAAGGTATTAAAAGCATAGGAAAAATCAAGAAATAGTCAACGTCCCACTCAAGACCTGAAGTAAGCAAATGACGACACCATAATTCAATAATCCTAATACAATGGGAATACTTAAAAGGTGTGATATTTTCTAATTAAATATAGGAAGTGCGGTGTTTCCAAGGGAATAAGTTTATTAAACAAAGGATTGTCGGAAGTCCAAAAAAAGGAATGTTGGCAATCTAAACAATGGTGTATTGAAAGTTAAACAATGGTGTGTATGTGCGCATGCTCCACTTCTCATTATTTCTCTAACAGTATTACCAAGGAGGTATCAGAAACCTAAATCGGGCCGATCCTCTGTCATTATTTTCGAAGTTAAATAAACATTCACACAGATGTCAAATACAGAGGAAACTTGTATTACTTATGTATATGCTTTTAATAGGTCTCTTGAAAAGGAAATACAAACATCCTTGTAAAAAAACAAATATATTTGTATTTTGATTAGGTAGAATAGTCTTTGATTGTAAATACATCAAAATTTCTCACTAGCTACAACTTTTTTCATCAATGGAGCCCTATCATAGCCTGCAATTTACCCTACGGTCTGCCACTACAAATGACTGTGGTTGAATGGGGAAAAACGGTATTTTGGGAAAGTGGGCACTAAAAGAAGGTTAAACTGTATTATCAAAATACTGTACAGAGATGTTAGTGTGCCCATATAATAAAAATAATATTTTACAATTTCCATAAATACAATTACAGTACTATTTGTTTTCAAAGGTGTCGAAATATATATACAGAAATATTTAATAAAACAAAGAATTCTGCTTACTGTATATAATATTTATAACTTGGGTATAAAAATATAAAGGAATGCATGCCTAAAATGTGGTCACACATTAAATCAATAATAAATTTACATAATATGTAATAGAATTTTTTTAAATGTGTACACTTTTATTGACATCAATAAAAACCCAATGTCTTTTGAAGTAACCACATACCCCTCTACGTCACACTCAGCTAATATATTGTTACATTTGCTTAAGTCTCTTTTTTAAAATTTAAGAAAATTTTAACTATGATGACAACTGAACAGTAGATTTTTTATTTGCATAAATATTTTAAGCAATTCCAGTCTCATTACATTGCATGACCTGTATTGTGACCACTGAGTGCACTGCCACCAACAAATATTTAAGAATAATAACTGGTCAAAGTACTATCATATCAAAATCATACCAATGAATAGTTTATAATATATAAATACAGTATATTAAAACACTAGAATGTACATCAAAAGGTCACTTGAATTGAAAATTTGACTTAAAGATTGTTAATTAATGGAAAATACAACAATTTGGCATTATTTTAGTTCAGCAAGTCTAACTGTATATGGAATCAAGTTCTTGGGTCAACAATATTCTCAAGCTTTTTTGAAACTTAAATAAATTTCACCACATAATAAATTTTAAAAAGATTAAAATATTTTGTTAATAAATTATATCTTTAGTCTATTGTACGACAGTTACTCTAGCATATTTGTCCAAGTCAACATATTCTATAAAGCCGGGAACATGGTCTGTAAATAAGAATCCCAAACTCCGAAAAAAGGCAACTGGAAATGATAAATTACCTTCTAAATTAGCCAAAGCTGCAATAAATTTAATTGTTGTTCCACTTACATACATTGTGAATTTATCTTCAGGTCAATTCTCATACAAGTGGAAAAATGCAAAAGTTTGCCCCATCTTCAAGAGTGGTGATAGGTCTCAACCTAGTAACTATAGGCCAATTTCAATATTACTCACTTTATCAAAAATATTAGAAAGGGTAGTGTTTGATCAGGTATACCAATTCATTTATAAAAACAATATGATCTATATCTTCATTATTAAACATTACTAAAGACTGGATAAATGCTATAGACAATGGTAATTTTACAAGTCTAGTTACACTAGACCTTAAAAACACATTTGATACAGTTGACCATAAGATTCTCAATGAAAAACATAAAATCTTTAAGCTGGATAACAACATAATATGGTTTAAAGTGATCATTCCCATACCACGCATGTAAATGTTACACAATCAGCTAAATGAAGCGGTTTGGCACAGTGTGAACGGTTTGGTTTCCCAACCTCGAGGTTGAGGTCTCAATCCCTTGCTGTTCATTTTACTTGTGTCCTTGAGCAAGACACTTTATCTGCATTGCTTCTCTTCACCCAGGAGTATAAATGGGTACCTGGTGGGCACTGGTGGCACCAGAGGGGGGCAGGGGAAGCATAGCCACCCCGTCGGGGAAGACGAGTACATTTTTTCGGGGAATAAACAAATAAAAAAAATATTTACATGTAATGTTTGTTTAGCCACAACAGTTTTTTCATTAAACTATTTGTGTTATAATTATTAATAATAATAACAAACAATGTACGTAATCAATGTACGTAATACACCATTGCTGGTGGTCTGTACAATATTGGAAGAGTAATAATAATAATAATAATAATAGTTTAATGAGACTAATTAAAAATAATTTGCGTTCTGTTATGACAAATGCCCATTTGGATAGCCTCATGATGCTTAAAATACATCATGATTGGTGAAGCAACCTCGACCATGACAGTGTGGTTGACAGATTTCATGCAAATTTTCCAAAATGTAGAATTTCACTTTCAAGAATGAGGAGTTACATTGCATACGCTTTGTTTCTTTTTTTATTCAAAATGTTCTATTCTAGGGAGACTGCTATTTGTGTTATATGTCAATGATTTGCCAAAAAGTGTTTGTAATAGTAGTATTAGTATTTAGATACGCTATTCATAGAAAACTATATCATAACGTTTACAGAGTTGAATAATGATTTGAAGCAATAAGCTCAAGTTAATTTTGAAAAAAGATATGTTTTCAGTAGTTTTTAAAAAAATTCAACATTATTTGTTGTTTTAATAGCTGTAGGGAGTTTATTCCATTCTATGGCCACTGTTACACTAAAGGAACGATCACCTGATCTGCTATGAACTAAGGGGCATGAAAGGCGAAAAGGGTCTGATTCAGAGCGAAGATTTGGTCGTAATGTATGATGAACTTTTAAACAACTACTGAAGTATATTGGTGCTTGATCATTGAAAAATTTAAACACAAATAAAAGAATTTTAAATAAAATGCGTTCTTTGATGGGTAGCCAGTGAAGCGAATTAATCAGTTGTCTGGCATCACTACTTTGTAATGTAAAAATTAGCATGTATGCAGATGATACAATACTTTATTATTCACCTCCTAATATTGATGATGTTGTACATACATAACTTAAATGTTGACCTTGAACACATTAACAACAAACTTACATTAAATGTACAAAACAATGAATGTATTATTATTGGTACAAAGCAGAAACTTTCTAAACTATCTAACAATAATTTAATTTGTATATAGAAAAAATTGTTTAAAAGAGTTAGTTATTGCAAACATCTCGCGATGAAAATTTGAGATGGAATAAGCAAACTGATAATGTAAAAACTCAAGTTCTGCCGGGTTTGCACTATTTGAAAAAGGCCTCTAACTCTAAAATTTCTAACAAATGATCAACAATCTCTAATGTACACAATCATTATTGCTCCTCACTTTGAATACTGTAATCTAGTGTGGGGTAGATCTACTCAAATTTTTAAAAGTCCTACACAATAGAGTGGCAAAAATAATTCTGAAAAAAAAAAAAAAAAAAGATGATTCAAGTACACAAGCCTTGCAGACCTTAAATTAGGAAAATTTAGAAAGCAAATTGTATAAAAATGAAGCAAAAACCATGTATAAGATTTTTTATAACATGGCCCCCATCTTATTTGACCAAACGCTTTACATTTAAGAAACAAAATTATTTAACCAGATTATATGTCTTACAAGTTGATCATCCTCACACTGAATACAAAAAGAAAAGTTTATCTTACCCAGTGGCGGACCGTCAAGGCAAGCAAGGTATGCAGTGCATACCCTGGCTAAAACAAATTTAAAAATATACTAGTACAGTTTTTCCGTTTTATTTAGCATTTCTCAGTCAGGATCTTCTATATATACGCTAATTTTTTTGTGTGGAATGCTATTCATTGGAATAGCTAAGTTTTTCAATGTTTGGCCTACTTTCTGGGTAATTAGGATAAGTCACTGTCGGACCTATCGCATCGTACTTAGAATTTCCGCATGGCTGGTCTTCGATATCAGCCAATTACTTAATCAGTGAGTCAATAGAAGTCAGAGTATACCCTACCGCACTTAAATTTGCTATTGTGACAACCGTGTGGTGGCGTCAGATTAGCCAATTTAACACTGGAATGGAAGCAGTGCTTCCAAGAGTATGTGCGCATGCTCTTCTCACAAATCGGGACCTCCACTGCTGATCGGGTATTCTATCTATAAGGCTAATCTGAATCGATTAAAGAATAAATATATTTACATACTGTACATATGACCGGTATAGAAGAAACTTTGGATTATTATTTAAATTTAAATTTGTTAAAATACAGGAATAAGAATTCTTTTGAAGAAAAGACAACCATGCCGGTATTAAAAATAACATTAGGCGCTTTACGCAAGAGGACAGAGAACCATCGAGAACAGCAGTTCCGATTAAGCACTCTGATGAGCATAAAACCACCGTCCACCGTCTTGTTGCGTAAAGTGCCTAATGTATTTTGACTATAGAACGCAATCTCTTTCTGTATAGTAGTAGGCTTACAAACTTTTCCAATCACTAGCAGGCCCTAGCATCAGTGGCGGGTCTTGAAATGGAAAGGAGCTGATGGTGTTAGGAAGGTAAAGTGGGGGATCGGTGATTATGAGGGGATAACTCGCAAAACAATATGAGGTGATTCTTAATTACTTGAGCATGATTTGTGGGGATGGGAAAATATTTTTTTTCAGGGGTAGGGGGAGGACGTACAGCCCCTTGTACATCATGCCAACACCTAGCATACCCTGCCATTTACCCTACGGTCCGCCACTGATTTTACCGTGGTGCTATTCTTTGGAACACACTGGATGAATGTGTTAGAAATTCATCAAATGTTACAACATTTAAAACACTTTTGTAAAATTTGTGGTTTATGCTTCAATTTTTTGTATCTCATATTTGTATACAATTTTGTCTTTAATTATTGTGATTACTTTTATTTTCCAATCTCAAAGACAACACAGCCTTGTAGAATAACACCCACCGGGTGAGACAAGCCTTCCGTGTAAAAATAAAGTTGTCATAATAATAATAATAATAATAACTTGGCTCCCAAATATGAAGCATCATAAATATATGAGGCATTTAACAACATTTAAGGCATTGCCGAACAGAATATAAAATAGAATATAAAATAAGGAATTGTCAAATAGAATATATAATAAGAAATTTTGAATAGAATATAAAATATAAAAGAATTGTCAAAAAGAAATTGCAACAAATATTCCAACTGTAGAGTTTTAGATAAACCAAGAAAAACAGAAAAAATGAATCACTTTTTATTTCCTTAAAAAAAAATTGTGTAATAAAAATTAAAAACATTGTCATCATTTTTTCTTTCCAAAGAAACTGGAGCGTTTCTTCTTCACTGATCTGTCTTCATTTTTTTCCTTTGATTCTTCCTTTCCTTTTTCTCTTGCTTTTTCCTTTTCTTTTGATTTATCTTTCTTTGATTTGGTCCTTGATGGTGCCTCAGCCTTTGGCTTGTCTGAAGAATATAAATGTTAAAAAAATATTTACCTTATTGAGTATTCGGTACGATAACATGTCAGGTAGGGCAAAACATCACTCCTGTAATATTTTCCTGACGCAAACTGACATCGAAATAGCATTTGCAGTACCCGCTGCTATTTTGGGATCAGATTCAACACTAGTCACTAAGCACAATCTTTGTAGCTTAGTGGTTATGGCGTCAGGCTAGTTATCCGGAGGTCATGGGTTAGGGTCAGGGTTAGTTCAGTAGTACAGTATAACACATCAGGTAGTGCAAAACATCACTCCTACAACTCATATTTACATAATAATCGCATTAATAGCAAGCCATAACAAGGGGCATGACTGACGATATTCCATAATTGAGCTGCTGTAGATGGAAAAATACGTCAATGATGCACTTATGTTGACTTTCATTGCTGAAATTTGATTTTTAAATGGCTGATATTTCTTGAAGGTTATATGGTGAGTGTCAATAACAGAATGTGTAAAAATACGGTTTTTGAGGTAAAACCAAGGGTTAGTTTTCTTTACGTTTCGGAGAGATTGCTCTGACCGCCACCAGGAAAACCATTTTTATACACATGGTGTACCGAAAATTCTGTCACTTTGGTAAATGGCGGCTGTAATATCAAAATGTAGATATCAATTGATGTTAAAAGAAATGATAATATCAAAATGTGTGGTCTTGAATTAAAAGTGAGTGACATGAATGTTAAAAGGAGTAATAATAATGCCATAGGGTGTGACAACAATTCTATAATTAACTCTAATACCTTTAGGAGCATCATCACTGAGAGATGTTTGCTTGATAAGACGGACATTACTGTTTGGTGCTGGTCTATAAGTAGGATCAATGACTGTAAAGACATTGGCATTAGGAGGCGGCAGAGGAGGACCCATCGATGATGATTGTCCCTGTTGAACTCCAGATTGAGGTGAACCTAATTTGCTAGATGCATTTGTGATATCTACTTGTTGCTCGTCCTTGGAGAATGAAAAAATAAGAAAAAGGAATATAAATTTAGCAGATATATTGGAGTTGTAGCTTACTGGATAGAAATTAAAATCCAATAAAACACCACCACCATCATTAACAAAATGAAAGCAACTTAAAATGAGGAGAATTTAGAATATATAACAAGATTCATCTGCTTTTACAGCATCCTTGAGAGAAACAACTGAATCCAATAACACCACCACCTTCACAGCTGATAATACAATTAATTAAATTAAACTACTACCACCATCACTTACTATAGCTTTAATGTCTGTGAGTTTAATACCATTGCCTTTTTGGAGACCAAGAGGAATGGAGACCTTCCTCTCTAGGTCTATATGAACCATGGGCTGTTAAAAAGTGGGAGTAGAGCAAAAGTGGACAAATCATATTAATAAACAATTATATGAACATGACACAAAACAAATATTTAAAATGAAATAATAAAGATTCATTATGAAATTTGTGTGCATAGATGGTTATTAAATTGGTTGTTACTGAAAAAATGTTACAAAGTAAATTACAAATATTCTACATTTTGTGTCATTTGTCGGCATGTTGGTTCATTAACTTACTGTAGAATAAAAATAAGTTACATTCATTCTTTACTGTGCAATTTGTATAGTTTCAAAAAATTTTAAATGTATATTATTTTCTACCATTAATATACTTTATTAATAATCCTTGACATTGGGGATGACAAAATGTGTTGGACTCTAGCCCATTTAATTCTGCACTATATCATGCCAAATTTGTACTAAATAAGTAAATTACCGAAAGGTCCACTGATAAACATCAGATAAGATAGTATAATACAGGAATTCCTGATGATGACATAATTAATGTTGAAATATATGGTTGTTCATTACATATTACTGGCCAAATAATTAAATTAAAAAGATTCTTTATTGTGTCACTGTAAGTGGGATTTGTGTAGGAATTTCTGGTAAAATATGAATGATATGGGTTAAAAATGGTGGCATAGGCAGAATTACCAGTGGGGTGGGAGAAAAAATTATGGACCAATTTTACATTACTATGACAAACTACTGGCTTAACAATAGATTACTGGTTAAAATGTAAACAATTTAAATTTAATCTTTATTAAAAAAAAAAAAAACAATGTTATTATAATGTATTCATTTTTTGGATCGGATATTCTATCCTTGTAAATATTTCATTGTTTCTTGTATACATTGGTGCTGTGCTTACGCTGTATCGTGATGTACTACTACTACTAAATCCTTTCCGAGCCACTGGGGGCTCATAGGGCTGGAGCTTATCTCCAGTTTCTGTAGTGTGACGGCACACTAGTCCGTCGCAGGTTAGTCCCAGCAGTTTGCTGGTACCCATTGATACAGCTGGGTGGACTGAAGCAATGTAGCTAATAAGTGCCTTGCCCAAGGACACAAGCAAATCTGCACAGCGGAGACTCGTATCGTGATGTATTCGCGTTTATTTGTTTACAGGCTAACTTTCGCGATTTGCATAATTACTTGAACAGGTGTACTTCCTTGTTTATATACCTGCTTAGCGTGTACACAAATATTGAAGCATTGCATATATCTGATATATACAACGTTCTAATATATTAAAAGCTATGCCAGGGTAGATAATTAAAATGATTTATCTAATGATTTTTTTTCTGAAGATATACTGAAATGCCACACACTTAAGTTTTTGTTTTTTGCGCATCTGGTTTATATTGCATCATCTGGTTTATATTGCATGCCAAATTTATAATAAATAAATAAATACTGTACCAGTATTCTGCCCCCCCCCCCATGGCAAAAGGGCATAACTGACAATTTGCTGTTTTGGAGATATTAAGCAAAACGTGTAATTTATTTAGCCCTAAAATGTGTTTTAGTATTTGATTTCATGGTTAATGTATTCAATCTTCCAGTGTAGCACTCATTTCTTCTATAAATATTGATTTTTGCGCTCAAAATGTCAGTTATGCCCTTTTGCCGTGGGTTTTCTGATTCAAGACATGTTGACAAACTTTGGCAAAAGGATATAAGTACCCAGTTTAGTTCCTTTCAACGCAAGTTTGAGTCAGATTTTTCAAAAATAACATTCAATATATAATTTCATATGTTAGTCATGTATAAACTATAAAATAAATGTACAATTATACCAAAGAAACGCATTAAATAATAAATACTAAAATTACAAACGATTAAAAACCCATGTATAAGCTATCCAAGTATACAAACAAGAAAATGAATTAACATTAGTATGCTATTATGTATCAACAAAGCCTTTTTGGCTCAAGGTGCTAGATCGAGGACCCTTTGGGTAGGAGGCCTTATGAACCCCTAGGGGTCTGGGGCCCCGCACAAGAGCGCATAGGCGTTACGTCACTGCGTGAAGGATGCATGCGTATGCGTATATGAAATAGAACTACTGTTTAGTTAGAATGCGCATGTGACTGTTTCTATGTGTACGTTTAACAAGAATTACAATTATTTTTTACAAAGTAAAATAATAAATTTATATTTTAAGTCATGTAATTACAATATAAATTGGGCCTATTATTATTATTATTATTATTATTATTATTATTATTATTAGCAATTCTTCTCTATGATCCAAATTCAAGTAGTAATGAAATGATTACGAATAATATTATTGTTTTTTTATATTCTAATAAAATATTAGAAAATGTATTATATATATAGATTTAGATGGAAATGTAAGTTGTTGTTTGCTTAGTGAACACAGTTGATTCGAGGAAACTGTGCATTTATACCTTTTTGTCATGCCATTTGCTATAAATACATGTTGTAGTTGTGCCTCTTTGCCATAGTTATTTGCTAAATAATCGTTTTAGTTGTCCCTCTTTGTCACTGTTATTTCTAGTTAAAATGTGAATTGTTATTCTGCCATGGTTAATTATTTTTACTAAACAGTTACTATTTTCCTATAGTTTATTTCCATAGTATTAAACTGTTGCCATTCAAAGTAAGGCAAGATTATATAGCATAAATTAACTAGGCTTATCATGTTTGCCTAACATTAACTAGAGACAGGAATCATACTATTTAACCAATTTCTATTTACAAATTGTGAGTACACAAACAGTAAGAATAATAAAAATAATACAATTTAACATGCAACCTTCATTGTAACCAGGGAGAAAGCTCTCTTCTGATTGGTTGACTGTTGAAAGAACGTCACGCTTCAGCGTATCACAGCCTATCTTTGCAGTTATGCCCTTTTGCCTTGGGAATTTACTGAAAATTGTGTAGTTATGCCCTTTTGCCATGCCCCTATCTAGCCCCGGGGACACTTTTTTACAATTTTTTTTGTGTCAACATGTGTAACATGATGTACTGACCCCACTAGGCTATATAACTCATTTTCGCCAAAAATGTCAGTTATGCCCTTTTGCCATGGGGGGGCAGTCTACCTGTTTCACTTGCAAAATATCTTTAAAATTATTAAATGGTATTATAATCCCATTCAATAGTAATCCTTTTGAAGAAAATTTGTGACCAAGATTTAGAAAACAAATTGTGAGGATTAATTTTGAAATATGTAATGTGCGAAGTTGATAGTACAGTATGAAAATGTGGCTCAATATATACAGGAACAACTATTTTAATGTATGGCTTTGTACAGTCTTGTCTAATGTTATTCTATGAAACTGCTTATTTTTTAATGCCTGGATTATGCCTACGTCTGCATGCTGATCAATTTGGTATTTAAGACAAAGTTTCAATTTTTTTGCTATACACCATTTTTTGTTTAGTATTTTAAAATATATAGTTGAACTTGCCTATGTCATATTGAGAAATTGTTTGACCCTAACAAAATTTGACTTGCACTTACGGAAATGGAAAACACAACAATTCGGCATGTAAAATTAGATTGACTTAGAAATTATTAAGAGTATATTATTAGTCGTCTTAGGCAATTTTTAATTGCACTGCTCTATTTATCATGTCTG
>NW_022694568.1:162384-163329 GCF_011630105.1 Anneissia japonica | reverse complement strand
GTAAATTCAAGACTACTGGTGTTACTAAATAAATATTTTGAAACACAATTTATCATCCTTGTACATGGCAAATAATTTATTACAAGTGTATTTTCTCACAGTTAATATAAAATTATTTTACTGTACACAGAATAAAGCAACATTGAAGCAGTTAGGTATTACAATATATATCACTGCATTTTACACACTCTATTATTATCAAAATATTAAATATATGGATTCATAGTTACTGTAGTTTATACCAATGTAAAGAATAGGGAAGAACAAGTTACATTTATATACTGTATTAGCTTAAAATTTTAAAATATGAGACGAGAGTGGGGAAGATACAAAAAATATTGTACTGTATGAGTGATGAAATTGTCAAAAAGACAGAGCACAGTTGTCACATGAATTTTCAAGAATGAATCTATTACATAAGATCTTATCAGGTATCGTATCTTATTATTATTATTATTATTATTATTATTATTATTATGTTGTAATGATGTTGTTTGTACTGTTCTTTAATTTTATTAAAGAGGGCCCCTGAATATCAGTTAACCTACTGGGCTAAACTAGAAGGGTNNNCTAGAAGGGTTACCCTCTTTAAAGATGGTTGAAATAAAAAATGTAAAAAATAAAAAAAATAAATACCCACTGTGACCCAAGACCCCTGTTACGCGCCTGGTGTTAGCCCCAATGTAAAATATGAGACGAGAGTGGGGAAGATACAAAAAACATTGTACTGTACTTAACAACAAAATGTTCTTGAAATCAACTTTGCTGGCCTATCTGAATCAATAGCAACAATTTCAATTACAGACTAGGTCTGGAGGGTTACACACAATTGACTGGTCCAGATATACAAAAGCTCTAGGCCTATGCGGACAAAATTTCCTTTCATGAGTGATGAAATTGTCAAAAAAACAGAGCACAGTTGTCACATGAATTTTCAAGAATGAA
>NW_022694568.1:162046-162295 GCF_011630105.1 Anneissia japonica | reverse complement strand
CATCTTCTATAGCATCAAAAAACCCAGGCAGTCTTCACAGCTTCTGGGAACTTGTCCCTAATCACCCACACAGTGCAAGATGGGATGACCCTTCTGTCAGATTTCTTTAGCCTGTTAAAATCCTACCAAATGAAAGCCATCGATATCCATCATGTCGGCATTTCCTGTAAGAAGAGAAGTACAATAAAAAGTTTGAACAGACTAGTTAAAAAAAATCAGAGTGACTATTCTTACACCATTCAAAAATAA
>NW_022694568.1:161138-162026 GCF_011630105.1 Anneissia japonica | reverse complement strand
GTACAATATCTTTATAAGGAAGTAATCATTCTGGCACTAATCATCAATAATAATTTTTGTTGAAAATCTATATATTCTAATTAACCATCACTGTGAAAAGCCCATATTCAAATGCATCGCAAAGTAGTGTAACATAGCTGCGACCTAATTATTTTGAATAGAATTTATTACTTCATTAATATAATACTTTTTTGTAATATAAAACTAAAAATTAGTTTAAAATTAAGACAATAACAATATATGTACAATATACTATCTTGATTCTCAACCTTTTCTAATGTACAGTAATAATAATGCCCCTGTATTTTGACCATCAAAATGGCTGGACATTTGACCCTCTACCAGTTTTTGATCCAGCATGGAACCAGCAGGGAAACGCCTAGTGCAAGTGGTTGTATTTCCGAGCAGAATGCCGAAAATTAGTCTTTGAACTATACTGTATATAACCATTGCCAATGTATCTCTGCACATTTTTCCAAGCCATTTTCCGCGCAAATTTGAGCTATTTTTCAAGGTATCATCCACATTCCACGATGAATAAACTGGCATTTTAGTAATGCAGTAATAGTAGTAGTAGATCCTAGATAGTTCCATGAATCTAATAATTAACATGTAAATTAATGTACTTTATTTAAAATAGTGTTGTTTGTTTGCCTCTAATGTTTAAAATATTATTATTATAGTTTGTATGCCTAGGCCTAAACTAAGGGGGCCTAGGCCGCGCCAAGCAGTAGAGTAGTATTCCGTATTCTCTACATACATACAGTACTGCACTAAATGCTAGGCTATGCCTACACAGGTAAGACAAGTTGGTATTAAACAAACCTATTTAACGCCACTATTAAGATCACCACTTCCAAGACTTCCTTATCCAAACCAGCAAACATA
>NW_022694568.1:149699-160929 GCF_011630105.1 Anneissia japonica | reverse complement strand
TCATCAGTTGGCTGTGTCTCGTTACCAGCTCGTTACGGTTGAGTGAATCAGCTGACTCCCTGTCTAGGCAAATTTCCGAAATAAAAACTGGGGCAAATCGTTATTTTACACATAATTGAGACATTTTCATAAGTGAAAACCCATATAAATGAAAAGAACGGCCAAATTTACATTGGAATATCTAAAGTTTGACATGATTTTTTATGGGGTTACCGAATGCAAGCCTTTGAAAGTCGGTACATTTTAGGAAATTCCATATCTTATAACACTAGCTCAAAATCCTGTAGCACCAGTTTTTTTTTGGGACCCAGTTCACGAGCCTCGTTTTCGAATACCGCGCTCCAAAATTGAGTGCCGTCACCGTCATTGTGGTCGCCCATCCCTCCATTTTAAATTAAAAATCAATCCCACCTTTAAGTTGATAACCATGATATGAGACTTGTGTAGTGATTGATCCAGGTATTGCTTGTTCATAACCATTAATGCTATGACGTTAAATTGTTTGCTATTTATCCATAATTCACATATGAAATGAAATTAATTCGTAATAAACACAGTCAAAGCCGTTTAATGGTCAATGTCTGGCCAGTGTAGTTTCACTGGGTTGTTTACTTATTGGCATTTATAAGGTGAAGTGTTTTGCCAATATACGTTCTTAAGCTTAACTTGCAGTGCAGTTTCATTGAATTGTTCACCGATTGATGTTTACTAAAGCTATTTTGCCAATACACTATGCAATTGACATGTCGACCAGGATGCGAAGCCCCGCCCACAAAGTCAGGAAAACCTTAGACAATGGCAGCCAGACTTACCGAGTTGGCGAACATTTTCTTTGCTATTAACCTTTTGAATTCAGGGTAGGTGGTATGCAAATGAATCATATATTCATAGTGTTAATCTATTTCATGGAACAGGTGGGGAAATTGTAAAAGCCTCTGTATTTTGCTCCCAAAGAAAGAGGGAAAAACCGCATTCAGTCAACCTCATTGTCGGCAAAGGCCAAGTTACTGATGCCCACTGCTCGTGTATATCTGGGCAAGCACAGACATCTAGGCAGTGGCGTAGAAAAATATTTTTCATTGGGGGGGGGGGGTGATTGGCATGTTAGCCAGTGTCGTAAAAGGCGCGGGGAGTCGTACCGGGCTGGGTAATAAGAGAAAAGAAAGAGGAGAGAGGGAGGGAAAGACAAAGAAGAGGAAAAGAAAAGGAAAGAAAATGAGAAGAGAAAAATAAAGACAAGAATAAAAAGGAAGATATCATAATGACCAGACTCACAACACCCTGCAACCCCTTCTCCACTTCAAAATCTGTCATAACTCCTTTGATTTATGCTGCCCGATGGCGTAACCACTGGAGGACAAGGGGAAAATATCTATCTTTTAAAAATCTTCCCCACCCCTTTATAAATGCCCTTTCATCCCCTGAAAGTGCCTAAAAAGTTTTGCGCGCATTTCTTGTTAACATGGCCCAAATTCCTCTAAAAATTACACTTATAGGGAGTTTTGATGAATTCCAACGAAACACCAGGGGACAAGGGGAAAATATCCATCTTTGGAAAATCTTTCCACACCCCTTGACAAATGCATCCTCTGAAAGTGCCTAAAATTCTCAAATTCTTTGCGCGCATTTCTTGTTACGGTAGGCCAATTTCCTCTATAAATTGCACATTTTAGGAAGTTTTCATCAATTTCGACGAAATTAGAATTAAAAACACAAAAATATTTTGCGCGCTTGGCGCACATTTTTTAGGGCTTTTTTAGTTTTATCCTTTTAAGTTATTTAAACACATAATAGTCCCAAACTCAAGAAAGACAAATTTAAGATAGATCATTTTAACCTAAAAGAAGGGCCTCAATGTGTATACTACATGGTGAAAGAATATGTTTGTTATAAATAAAACCATGATGAAAATGCTTATATTTAGTTTCAAAAACACGTGTGGCCTATATTATAAATAAGATAAGCCCTATGTCGTATTGTTTTCTATATGGGGAGTGGGGTGGGGTGGGGTGGGTATGGTAAATTACTAACTGGGAAATGAGGATTGTATGTTATTATTATTATTATTATTATTATTGGTAATGGTAATGGTAATGGTAATGGTGGTATATTTGTAGTGCGCCTTCCACAATAAAATCGTCTCAAGGCGCCGAAAAAAGGTAGGACCAAGAATTTAAAAGAAATTAAATTATATTATATCTTATATTAAAGAGCCTATATTAATCAGAATATTTTTTTTATTTTATTTATTATAAGTTAAATAAATATAAATAAATGAATAAAGTAAATAAATAACAAATAGAAAATATATAATTAAATAAATAAATAATTGATAAATTAAGCCTTCAAAAACAGGCAGACCTGTTTATTATTATTATTATTGTTGTTGTTATTGTTATTATTATTGTTATTGTTATTGTTATTATTGTTATTATTATTATTATTATTATTATTATTATTATTATTATTATTATTATTATGTTGTAATGATGTTGTTTGTACTGTTCTTTAATTTTATTAAAGAGGGCCCCTGAATATCAGTTAACCTACTGGGCTAAACTAGAAGGGTTACCCTCTTTAAAGATGGTTGAAATAAAAAATGTAAAAAATAAAAAAAATAAATACCCACTGTGACCCGAGACCCCTGTTACGCGCCTGGTGTTAGCCCCAATGTGTGCTCTTGTGCGGACAGGGGATGTACCCCCATCTGAAGCTGGAAACCTTGTTTTTGCAAAATAAATTGATGCAATTTTCTATTATAGGCCTAATCAATAAATTCCTCATCAACCGGTATAAGCTTAAACATTCTTGGAATTGACATTACATTACTGATGTCATACACACCCTTCAGTGTGAAATGTGGCTCTCTTTGCAAGCACATCTAACATCTAAGGAAAGAAGAGCTTAGATTGGTACCAGATAAAATAATTTTGTTATCAACATTAATACATTATGCTAATTTTCGTAGTCCTATCTATAATTGTATCTAAATACCGATTTTACCGTCAACTGTAATAATAATATGAACCCCCAAAAAAAAGAAAAGGGGGGGGGGGGGGGGGGGGTGATGCAATGGACCATCCCCCCCCTTGTCAAATATTGGGGGGACATATCCCCCATCTCCCCGGGATCTACGCCTATGCATCTAGGCCTAGGCTCACGTATGTTTTGCATTGACAACCAGCTGTCTAAGGAAATTAAAATGTCCGAGAAAAAGTTTTTGATCATGTGACTAAGTGACGCTCGCTGATTAGTCTGTTTATCTGTCAATCAAATCTCGTCGAGGTGTTAATTATATTATGCAATTGAATATTGATGGTCATGGTCATGCGATACATAATATTTCTGTATGTGTATTAATATAATTTGCAGGGCTGTTTCCGTTTGCTGTTTTTGAAGTTTTTGGTACCATTTTCCTTTGCAATTGCCATTCCTTGATAAAGTTTGAAAAGGACAGTAATCAAGTAGTCATTGTGCTTCATCATTTTGTCTATACCAATTTGGGGTTCAAGACTCATACTCTGAGTGCTGGGGGACGAATCGACCCAAATCAATCCTGGTGCAATCCCCGAACCATAACATTCAATACATTCTTGAGTCTTAAAATGTCGACCTTTTGTAATTTTTTATCGGGGGAGGAGGGGGGAAAGGGTTTATGGTGTATACACCTACTGCACCCTCCTAGTTACGGACCTGCAAGATACATATAAGAGAGCTGAAGCATAATAACAAAAATCCCCAAATAAAAAGCATTTGACAAACTTTGAGCTTTAGTTTATGTGAGGAAATGGAAGGCCATATTCACTAGTTCTTTATTTTTAAGTTTCTAATAATTGTTTGGTTTTATTATTGATCATAATTAATCATAGTAATAACATAGATTGTAATATATTATACATTTTATTTTTGTTTGGTTTTATTATTGATTATTATTTTTTTTTTTTACATAGCTTTTAAAGGAAAACAATTAAATTTAATAATGATATATTTTTATACTATTTATAAAAAACTATAAAAACATTTTTTTGACGTTTCTTTTTTCTTTACGAATGTGCTGTTTTTGGAGTTCGCTCTGCTTTTTGTCTCCTTTGTAATTTGTCTGTTGTGATGAGGACTCAGCTTTGCTGAGTGGGACATTTCCTCTTAAAATATTAATAAAAGAAAGAAAGAAAGAATAATAAATTATAAATATAAATAAGTTATACATTTTATTACAGGTAATCACTTTCAGGTTTAATTTCTTTAAAAAGTTAAATTATTATAGCTTATTGTAGGTTTGGCTTGTGAAAGAACTTCTACAATAGGGAAGGCAGGTGAAAATAACATACATTTAAACTTGCCAAACTCGATTAATTTCAGTGTCAATCTTATTTTACATGCCAAATTGTTGTGTTCTCCGTTAATTAACAATCTGCAAGTCAAACAATAATTCAATGCCATTTTTTATTTGACTTTGGCAAGTTCAAATGTATAAATTAAAGTAGGGTTTTGTCCTAAATCCCAAATATTATACATCCAGAAATGACCTTCACATAATTAACATATGATGTAAACGTTTTTAAACCCTTTGCTTACATACTGTGATATTTGCATTGACTATAATTACCAACTTTCAATCATCACCCAATATGATTATTACATGATACAAGATAACATTTGTCTGAAAGGAAATTATATTAAACTTGACATTACATCAAAGAAGAATGTGTAGGATACATTAACATAAAATAATGTGACACAATGTGAGTGAATTGTTTCAATTTACCTCTAAATATGCAACTTCATTGTCAACCTTTTCTTGGTATCTCTTGTACACTTTCCTTTTAGCAATCATTGCTTCCTCATGTTGCATCTTTCTTGCTATTATCTGAATATTTTAAAAGAAAGCATTACATGATTTATAATTTCACAACCCACAAACTTCCTACTGTACATTTTGACATGCATCACCTTAAACTTTTGAAGAAATTATCTGCTATGATAGAACATCATTGGCTACCTGCTCCTTTACTTTTAAGACTCTGAAAGATGAAGATCCAAAGTATCTTCATGAACTGCTGACGTGCTGACAAACTTCTGCTTGTTAAGCTCACAGTAGTTCTACATGTTTATTGGGTGCTGGTTCCATGGATTTGCCAGACCTCTCAATGCGCATCTGCTATCTGCTGCTTATGCAGTTTCTTAGTTTTCTATTTTTCTTGCTTGCAAACTTAATTTGTTTGAGTTATAAATATTCCAGCCCTTGTGCCTCAAATTACCTGTAAACGATGCAGTGATGGAAGCTTGGTCTACGGTAATTTTTGGTTCCTTTCTTCTGTAGCACCTTGAGCACTACTTCAGTGGATATGTGCGCTTATAAATATTTCATTATTAATTATCATTATTATTTTTATTATTATTACATTGGCCTGTGATTATATGAAAGTAGCACATACCTCATCATGCTTCATTAACTTTAATTTCTCCTCTGTCTTCTGTCCTTGTTGCTGGTTCTCTTGCATCTGTAGCTTACGGGCTAAAATCTGTCAGAATAAAATATATTTGGTAAAGGTGATACTATCTTTTCATTAATTTGACCAAACATTTACAATACACATAAGTAGTAGTATACATAATATTAAATACTGTAGTAATACAATTTATTTTCACTAGCAACTTACAATAATAAAATAATCATATTTAATGCATCATGGAGTACAGCAAGTGGCAATGCAAAAAATGGAACCATTAAAAAAAGACATCTCAAACCAGAACATATACTAATTTTAAACTAAACATCAATCCATCTTTATTCACATGAAAATAAAAGCCAAATATGAATAGTATTCATTCATATATATTTCATATATATGTGGATTTTAAAGCATTCTTTTTTCAAATGAATTAAAGTAGCATTGGTAAACAATATCAATTGAGTAACTCAGTTAGGGTAAGCTGCCCCTCTTTGGGAACCTTAATGTCACCAGGTAGCACAGACGCCACAAGCCTTCAATAGTGAATAGGGAGGCTGCCTTTATAACTGGTGAATACTCCCGAGCTGTTAACTCCACTAGTTCACAATGGGAGCCACTATTGGTATGCCCACTCGGGGTCATGCAGAACCTTGCTATAGGTTTCCCTTTGCCTAGCTTTTAAAGAAACAAAAATAAACACTAGTACAAACAACAAAATACATATAGAGTTACATTTAACATTTAAACCTATTACCTCATCTTTTGTGGCTTGAGCTATGTGATCTGTGTCTTCATCACTATCACAATCAGTAACACCAGCTCCATTAGGAAAACCTGTAACTGTTCTCCGTGAATCACCATTGGAAATCTCAGATGCTGGAATATAATTTTATTTTCAAATAACCTTTATATTTGGATTCATTTGGGCTCATTGCATGGTTTATAATGTTTATATTTTGCTTCACTTTGACCCATTGCCTGGTTTATAACCTTGTTTTTATTTTTATTCACTTTGGACTGATTGTCTGGTTTACAACCTTTTATATTTGGATTCATCTGGACCCATTGCCTGGTTTTTAACCTAATATTTCGATTCACTTGATATGTTGTATCGGGTTCCACACGTTTTTCGTCAAACACCCTTTTTGAGTCTTTGAAAAATCAGTTGTACAACATACCAAATTTCTTTTTCATTTGGAGCCTGGCTTTAAGTCAATCACCTTGTTATCTCAGAACCATATGCCTTTCTAGGCCTAGCCTTAAAGTCTAGGCTTCATTTATGGTCACCAATGCTGTAGAGCAAGATTAGTTGTTTGTTGTGGGCATTCAGAGCTTGGCCTAACCACAAAATATTAATATTCATAACAAAAAGCACAAAAAACCGAAAGGTCTACTGATTAATCTCAGATAAGAAAGTATAATACATACTCCAAGTATTGAAATACACGCCATCGTGTTGGGTTTCAATATTTCAACATTAATTATGTCATCATCAGGAAATCAGAAATTATGTCATCATTTCCTGATGGTGACATAATTGATGTAGAAGTATTGAATCCCAACACGATGGCATGTATTTCAATACTTGGAGTATGTATTATACTTTCTTAAAAAGCACCAAGAACAATGGAAATTATAATGGTAATGGTCTTTAATTTCTATAGCACATAATACAGTGCAATGTTTCTATGCCATGCATTCTTTACCCAGTGTCAAGAAAAAAGAAAGAAAACAACATAAAAAATGAATAAAGCAAAATTAGAATTGTGAAAAAAGATGAGATTTAAGTGTGGACTTAAAAAGGGCCCAAGATGAAGATGACCTTATGAAATTGGGTGTCATTCCACAACGTAGGTGCAGCAACAGAGAAGGATATATCACCATAGGTTTTTTAACGAACCAGAAGAACAATAAAGAATTGTAGAACTGGATGATGTAGATCTGAGTATGCGACTACTCGTCATGATGACAGACTTACCATCAGATGACTTGTATTGCTCATTATCTGCTACTTGTCTTGCCAATTTCTGAGATTCAGCTTCTCTTCGCTGGTGCATTTCTCGCATTTTCTTTATTTCTGCTGCTTGCATTCGTTTTGCTAATTCCTTTTTAAAAAAATGAAACACCAAAAAAAAACAAAAAAAAACAATAATTTACAAACATCCTTTTTGTGATTAAAAATTATGTTGTGATTAACTACAACCACAATACAAAACTAAAAACAAAATTCCTGAATTCCTTAAAATTTCCATACATGATGCATACCTCATCTGTTAAAACTTTCACTAAGGGTTCTTGCCTCTTCATTGGAACACCTTAAAAACAGAAATATAAGCATTTCAATTCAATTCAATACAATTTTATTTCCAATTCCATCATCAAAATACATTATACAGGTAGAACATGAATAATTCAAATATAACAATTATAATAAATAAAATGATTAAATTATAAGGAATTGGAAAAAGACAAAGCAAGTATAACTAATAATACTAATAATAATAATAATAATAATAATAATAATAATAATAATAATAAGAATACACTAATATTTATATGGATTTAGTTTCAATATTTAAGTCAATCAATCAATCAATAAGTGGTAACTAAATGTAGTTGGTAAATAATTTTTAAATAACTTTAATTAAAAAGTTTGAAGAGAGGTAAGGATGGTTGTGATGATTAAATCATAAGGAATTGAAAAAAGACAAAGCAAGTATAACTAATAATACTAATAATACTAATAATAATAATAATAATAATAATAATAATAATAATAATAATAATAATAATAATAATAAGAATACACTAAAATTTATATGGATTTATTTTCAAATATTAAAGTCAATCAATCAATGAGTGGTAACTAAATGTAGTTGGTAAATAATTTTTAAATAACTTTAATTAAAAAGTTTGAAGAGAGGTAAGGATGGTTGTTAATAATGTACAATAAATATAGCCTGTAATGCCTTTTCTGGAGAATATGAAATCGGTCTAATTTGGTAGGACTGGCAGAATTCCATGATGAAATTGAATATGTTAAATGTGGAAGGATTAGAGCATTGTAGATTTTTAAGTAAAATATTGTGGGGCAATGTATGTGCTTAATTTATTGAGAACACCAACTATCTTTGATACCCTGGTTAATAGAGAGTTTTAAATATGCATTATCAATACATTTATGTTTACTCTTAAAATAACATAATTTGTTTTACTTTCATTTATTGTAAGTATATTTGCACTAAACCATTTAGAAAGTAAAACAAGCTCATTGTTTAATTATAAACCCTCATGTAAATAATTGTACTTAAAAAATATATTTGTGTCGTCTGCAAACATGATCATCTCAATTTCTTAACAGGAATGCATGAGGTCACTCACATACAGCAAAAATAAATAAAGTTTGCTGTTTGGCATACAGAATCTGATAACTTAAAATTTCTAGATCTTAACTCCGTCTTAATTGAAGACAAAGGTTGGTTAGACGTCTTCTGACATGCCCTTTACACATTGCCTATAAAGGGGAAAAATATATAAATAAAATAAAGTAATAAAACCTTGTATAACACATTATAATGACAACTACAACTCACCTCCTACTGCACCAACTTCCTCTTGTTGAGAAAGTTGTCGGGCTAATCTTTCACTTTCTCTGTCCATTTTTTCCCTTTCAATCTCTTTCACTTCATCTTTTTGTAATCGTTTCGCAATCTCCTGAAAAAAAAAATGAAATAAGTTAATTTCATGAGGGGAAAAAATTTAAATAAATTGTAGTAATGTAGCCAGGAGATAGTGAAAATAGTATGCGGACAAGAGATGTTGTGGATTAAATATTTAATTGTTTTCACTCAAGTGGTATGCAAAAATGAGTTTAGACCATGGTGGATTCAACCTCAAATAGATTTCATGAAAGTAGTATGTGGCTGTGCAACTATCGCCCAGTCTAGAATTCTGCAAATCTTATCTAAACTTCTTTAACCTACTGTTTTTAATCAGCTATCCTGACTTATAAACAACAATCAGGGTTCTGGTCAAATTTCTCCATCACATCAGCCTTCAGGGCCGTATCCAGCTTTTTGAATGGGGGGGGGGTGCGTTTTGCGGGCGCAGCGAGCAACCAGTGAGCGCAGCGAGCAACCAGGCTGGGGGCCAGGGGGTCGCCCAGGGCTCCCGGTCGGGGCCCTGGAAAAATTTGTTTTCTTACGTCCTAGTAGACTAATTTGAAGACATTTTATCATGTTAATCTCTATATGTCCGTAAACACAGCGATAGGGCCTATCAAAAAATTAACAGTGGAGGACATGGAGAAACAAGCTAATTGTTTCCCAAATGAAAAATATTACTGTATAAATTCGTAACCATTACGAATAAAAATTCAAAATCAATTCTGCTTTTAAATGAATAATAGCAAAGTTTGATATAAAGAGTGGATTAAAAGCGACTGTAAATGAGCTGATTCAAACAACTAGAAGAATTTGAAACAAATTAATCAACATTTTAATTCTTGGCATTCTTTGATAGTGATGAATGCTGGCTTTCAGGCGATTTTATTGATTCTGTTATCCAGACCAAAGGCTGAAGTTATATGTTGTGATTCTTGGTTAATTTTGTCGATGTCCTTCTCGGTCGCCTTCTTATACTGGGGAACAGTAATTTGTTACTGAAGAGGAAAACCAGTATAAAGAACAAATAAATAAATAAAATAAATGTTGGATACATTTCCCTGTAGGAGTTTTTTTGTAATTTTCTGCTGGGATCTTATAGTGATTTCTGGTTTTGTCAGTGGCTACAAATATATCATCGGAATTATTAATAGTTTGAATAAATGTCTGACAATTTGGTAAGAAAACTGTTATGGTTGTGGCGGAATTGAACATTATCTATTAAACGGATTGCATCTTCTTCGAAATCACATATCTCCTCAATTTGGGGCGGAAAACTGGGTGATTTAAATCTGTATGCTTCCTTGGTGTTGGCGTTGCTACTGAGGTTTAAAAAGAAAAATGCCTTCCATTTCATCCTTTTTTACACTTTCGGTCTTTTCGATGAGTAGTTTAATGTATCCCCTTATATAATATATATATACATATATATATATATATATACATATATACACATATATGTATATATATATGTATATATATATATATATATATATATATATATGTCGATTAAATGAGGTGCTAATTGGAAACTGCCGCAAACTACTCAAAGACATCGACAACCAAATTCACTTTAGGACTAGAAGGCTAAAAAGAAACTTTCCTATATCTGAGTTTCAAAACAAACTCAAGATTATTGCCAAGGATTGCCTTAAGCTTTCCAAGGAACTTTCCCTGAGGAGACAACACAAATTTGGTCGAGACAATATCACTTCAACACAAGTGATCCAACCTTCGCACAATGTTTGGCTTTCACGTAAACCTAGAAGGTTCATTCGGAGCTTTAGTGATAATCCGTGCAACACCACGGATTCAGTTGTTCAAATTAACTGTCAGCTTTCCGAAGGAGAAACCAAACTTCTATCCCGAGGACTCAAATTTTGCCCAAAACCGAGGCAGGCTGACCCACAACAACTATCTTTGGATCTGGAAACTTTCTTCCGACGTTTAAGATGCCGTGAATTTTTCGCCGATTCTGACGGCAACACCACAGATAACATGGGCAATGTTACCAAATTCAAACCTAAAAGTACCTGGAATCCCCCTAAGAATCGTTGCCCAGCTTTAGAAACTTTCATTCAGGCCATTGAGGAGGACGTTAAAAACCACACTCCT
>NW_022694568.1:149099-149672 GCF_011630105.1 Anneissia japonica | reverse complement strand
TCCTAGTCCAGATTTCCGCGACAATCTCACAAAAAATGAGAGGCAGGCCATCGCCAATTTGCGTCAGCGTGATGATATTATCATCAAACCAGCTGATAAAGGCTCTGCCACTGTTGTAATGGACACTAAATTCTATGAAGAGGAGTATTTAAGACAACTAAACAATCCTCTTCACTATCGGAAGCTCACAGAGGACCCCCACTCCGGAAATTTCTTAGGAAGTGGAAAAATCTGTATTAAAGATGGTTAAAAAAGGTTCCATCGATCCAAAAATTGGACCCCATCTCATCCAGGTCGATCCGGCACCAGGACGTTTCTATGTCCTACCCAAAATCCACAAAGCAGGCCATCCTGGCAGACCCATTATTTCGGGCAACAGTACTGCTACAGAAAAAATTTCTGAATATGTGGATGATTTATTGAGACCATATGTTGTTGCTCTCCCCTCGTACATTCAGGACTCCATGGACTTTATCCGCAAAATTAACCAAATTTCAAATTTACCTAATAATACTGTTCTGGCTACACTTGATGTTTCGTCATTATATACTAATATCCCTCATGAAGAAGGTG
>NW_022694568.1:147735-149076 GCF_011630105.1 Anneissia japonica | reverse complement strand
TCTAAATCACATCTCCGTGAACTTATCATGCTGATTCTGACCAATAATAACTTTGTTTTCGGCGACGGTCATTACCTTCAAATTCATGGCACAGCGATGGGCACCAAAATGGCTCCATCTTTTGCTAACTTATAACTTATATATTTGAGGCCAATTTCCTGTCCCTACAGCCCAAGAAACCAGATGTTTGGTTTCGTTACATTGATGATATCTTCATGATCTGGACCCATGGTGAAGATAGTTTGGATACGTTCCTATTGAGCATTAATTCGGCTCATCCCACAATCAAATTCACTGCTAACAAATCCACAAGCAGTGTAGATTTTTTGGACATCACCGTGACCATGGAAAATGGTGCACTTAAAACTGATCTCTTCCGTAAACCCACGGATAAGCATATGTACCTGCTCCCTAGCAGCTGTCACCCCCCGCACTGTACAAAAACATTCCGTACAGCCAAGCATTGCGCATGAGACGCATTTGTTCTTCAGAGTTAGATTTTCAGAATCGAACAGAAGAACTATCCGGACATCTCCGGAATAGAAATTATCATCGAGGACCCATTGAAAATGCTATAAAAAAAAGCAAAGGACATACCTTGTGCTCAAACACTGACGTACAAACCACGTGAACGATCGACCAGAGTGCCACTGGTCACTACCTATCACCCTAAGTTACCACCACTAAGGGCTATAATTCAGAAACATATGCCCATTCTACAGACCACAGAACGTCTTAGGTCTGTTTTTCCGGATACACCGTTCATAGCCTATCGCAGACCACCTAACCTTTGTGATATATTAGTACGATCTAAATTCAAGAGGCAAACTAACTCTTACGACAACCATAATTTGGGTAGTCATCTTTGTGGTTCATCATGCAAAACATGCTCCTTGCTTGATTCTACACAATCATTCAAGAGCAACCAAACAAACCACATATTTCGGATAAGGCAATCAATTAATTGCCTCACCAAAAATGTCATTTATCTCATATATTGTAATATTTGTGGTAAACAATATGTCGGAGAAACAAAAAACACTCTCCGTATGAGAATGACACAACATAGATCAGCTATCAGGACGTCTAAGCTTGATCAACCAGATCAACCAGTAGCCGAAATTTCAATTTAGCTGGTCATTCAATTTTAAATTTCAGAGTGATTGCAATTCACAAAAATCGCAAAGATAATGAGAATCACCGGGAACTTTTACTTAAAACAACCACACCATTTGGACTCAATATTAGGAACGTTCTCCCAGTACACTAAATTAAACCAATGGCATTTCAATTTATTCTGGATAAATCATTTGGCTTATTTATTGAGGCACGCCTCTAAAG
>NW_022694568.1:146674-147730 GCF_011630105.1 Anneissia japonica | reverse complement strand
TTTAGTTTTGGCCTTCCTGTTTACTTGTTTAGGCTGTTTATTCTAATCTCACCCAGCCTATTGTTTCCAATCATGCTTGCATGAAATTCTCCCTTTATACCATCTAGCTTTTTCTACCCTCACTCACTCGCTACTGAGGAAGGACTAGTGTTGTCTGAAAGCTCTGGTTCTATTTCTGGCCGTTTACTTACGTTTACTTTTTAGCTGTTGCTTATCATTTTTGTATCTCTACTGAGATCCAGCCATTGTTTCCCACAGCATTGTTGTTTTTCAGTATTTTGCCTTTTAATCTATATATATATATATATATATATATATATATATGTGTGTGTGTGTGTGTGTGTGTGTGTGTGTGGTATATTATCTATGGATTAGCAATCACTTGTTTCTTAGCAGGAATTTCCTCCTGTGCCTACAAGTGGATATTAATAATAATAATAATAATAATAATAATAATAATATTTATTCGGCAGAGTAAAAAGTATACATACAATATTCTTGCCAGGAGTAAGTAATAGGCATAAGCCCAAACAGTAAACTGCTCTTACTCCATCATCAAAAACAAATACAATGTCAATACAATATAAATATATACAAAAAAGTAAATTCAAAATAAATTGATTTAACTAAAACAAAATGAAAAACAGAGATAATTAATAGTTATTATTAGTATTAATATTTTGAGATCAAGTGTTTTGTGAGCTGGGCTTTAAAGTCCGAAATGGATGTGCATTGTTTAATTTCATTAGGAAGTTGAGAGAACTTAAATCATTTCTGCAGTTGAGAGAACTTAAATCAGGATGACAAATAATTAGAAACTTCTCATGTAGGCATAGATTGCATCGTTTTATAGTATTAGAATACGGTCTCCATTTTATGGTATATTGCATCTTAATGTCTTTTAATGTCCAAATGTATTTACTTAGTTCAGTACTATTTCTGTATTTGGGATTACTGAATGAGTTAGTATGGTCTCAATATCTAGTTTAAGTTTCTTCATTCTTGTACAAGTCAACTTTTGTTGCTGTAACTTGATAGACAATCCCTTCACAGGGG
>NW_022694568.1:144675-146551 GCF_011630105.1 Anneissia japonica | reverse complement strand
CCTTTTGGGAGGTAAAAAAAAAGAAAAAAGAAAGAAAAAGAAAAAAATTATAGCCCAGAACGCCTCAAATGTTATTTTCGGGCGTCTAGAACACAAAAATTTCGCGGGGGCATGCCCCTGGACCCCCTAGGACATTGTTGTCTCGATCGACCCAAATTTCGGCTCCCCTTTCGGCCCCCCCTTTTGGACATCTCTGGATCCGCCCCTGCTTCAGTAAGGCATTTGCCGAATAGTGGCCATTCGGTTTTCTTGCTGATTGATTACAGGGTTATTTTTTCTGTAGTTCTTTAGACAATATAGATTTGTTGTGTGAATATATGACGCTATTCATGTTCGGCATGCAGCTATAGTTGAGTTTCAATGTGTTTCTGTTGAATAGCTTTCTGAGCTTGTGTTGTTTCCCGCAAGAACACGGGCTCAGATGGAGACACTTTAAAACCCTTGTGAACTTGAGATGCAGTATTCCTTCATAAGATTAGAAGATAAAAATTCATTAAAATTACAACACTTAACTACCAGTAAAAATTACAATAGTAATATTGAGATTAAGCGATAGTCAAGTAATATTTGAAGAATTCATACGCAAACACCGATAAACGTCATTTCCATCAAAAATGAATCAAGATAGCCATTTTTTAGCTTATGTTGCCACGATCCTAATTATGCAATCGGTTTATCCGCAAACCCAGATAAAGTCAACGTATTTTGCACTACAAGCAAACATTTTTTTGCAGAAGACTATAAACACCATTCCATGTTTTTGGCAAAGGCCGATATATGCGTTTCAGGCAATCAGCGTGCAGCTCTGAATTGAGGCAACTGACACTCTCGCACAGGTAGTGCATTGTGGTCTAGTCTTCTCGCTTGGTAAAGACGTAAATCTAGTAATCTCTTTGAAATAATGGATAATTTCAATGATATTGAATTCGCACCATTGGGATATAAAGACAGCGGTGCCCAGGCAATTCTGTTCAAGCTGTGGCCACGAGAACTAGGGCCTAAGCCTAGGTAGGCCTAAGTGGTGAGGAAAATGTTAACCATGTCGTATGCATACGGTGACCCTGGCCTAGCTACAGTATGTTGGCTATCCTCTCTGCCAACGATCTTCCTTGTGTCCAATATCGTGTCATACATAATAGAATAGTAAATTAATTTGTAGTAATGGTATTACATTTCAGTTCCTGCTGATGCTGGATTTGTATAAAACAAAAATCAGGAGGTGGATTTATCTGTTTTTGATGCAAAACAAAATCAATATCACCAAATTATCTTTCTTAATGAAAGTTTACATTTTTCAAATTTTAACACAAATGATCCTACATTTCCATCGATTTAGAGCCTGCATTTTTTAAGTTTGTTGATCTTTAGAAGAAGGCTTATTAAAAATACGTAATTATCTCAAAACTAAAAAATTGGATTTATCTGTTTTTGCATATTT
Organism: Anneissia japonica; assembly: GCF_011630105.1. Lineage (NCBI taxonomy): Eukaryota > Metazoa > Echinodermata > Crinoidea > Comatulida > Comatulidae > Anneissia > Anneissia japonica. The sequence continues at coordinate 145,113 of NW_022694568.1, read as the reverse complement.
TTTCAAATTTTTCAAATTTTAACACAAATGATCCTACATTTACATCGATTTAGAGCCTGCATTTTTTAAGTTTGTTGATCTTTAGAAGAAGGCTTATTAAAAATACGTAATTATCTCAAAACTAAAAAATTGGATTTATTTTTTGCATATTAACTCTTCATTTGTTTCCTGAATAAAACATTTTGTGTTCTACTGTAAGCATTTTTGCATCATATAGAAACAAATACATAAAAAAAAATTCATATATATATATATATATAATTAATTTTAATTTTAAATTGTTTTGCATTATATGGCCGTTTGCTGTTTTATGGGTTTTTCCCATTTGCCTTTCAAACTTTAAATATCATTGACAGTGGTGAACGGAGCGTGTGAATGTGCTATAACGCTACTGAGAAATTTCTTGATTTCAACGTTTCCTTCCACTGTATAACACCT
>NW_022694568.1:111971-142827 GCF_011630105.1 Anneissia japonica | reverse complement strand
TATATATATATATATATAATTAATTTTAATTTTAAATTGTTTTTGCATTATATGGCCGTTTGCTGTTTTATGGGTTTTTCCCATTTGCCTTTCAAACTTTAAATATCATTGACAGTGGTGAACGGAGCGTGGGAATGTGCTATAACGCTACTGAGAAATTTCTTGATTTCAACGTTTCCTTCCACCGTATAACACCTAACAACCTACCGATAACACCTTCGTCTTTCGTTGTGTACTGTTCTGTTTGTCACAGATATTTTTTTTTAACAGAATTGTGTTTCAGCAGAGAATTTTCTAGGCCTTCGCCTTTGGCTTCTCACGTTGCATTCCTTCCTTTATTCAATGCTTTTGCTCACCTTTTTCCTGTCATTAACTTACGTAAGTGTACCATTAAACAATAACATCGACATGCCTGTGCCGTTAGCGGCTGTCCAAGCAACTGCCTGTAGCATTGCACTGTTTGTACGTTTTGTTGTGCCATATCTTAGTAAGGGTACCTGGAATTCCTATAATAGTCAACTTGCCGTGCCACTTCACCATGCTCTCTCTTCAGATGAAATTTTACCACAAGAAGTTGGTCTTTCTTTTATTACAATTTTGGATTCGTGATCACCCTGAATTTGTAAAGGAAGAAAGACCTAAGACTAATTGTTATCATAGAGATCCGAGAACCCTTGTAGAAGCACGGAAAATAAAAAATAAACTGCAAAGACAAGCCTTTTCGCAAGAATGCATCTGCTAAGGCTAAAGCAGATTTCTTTTCTGCATTGAGAGCTTATGACTTCCTGAAAAAGAACAATGATAAAGAAAAGCTTAAGAGATCAACAACACACAAAGAAAAAATCTTTAAAAATAATTTCTGGAGCTTTAGCAAACGTCTACTAAACGACACATTATATGCGCCAACAAAGCATCCATCTTTCAACAAAGCTATAGCTGATTTATATTTCAGCAATAGATATTCTTCCCCAACGCATATCAACTATGAAGACCTTAATTGGTTCCCACCTCTATGGAAACATTCTGATAATGTGTTACCTTTTAATACGGATCCAATTAAACCACGAGATATCAAGAACATTTTAAAAAACAAAAACTCAAACAGTGCTCCTGGTCCAGATAACATTCCTTATGGTGTGATCAAGAACTTACCATCTACGCACCATTTTCTGGCCACACTTTTCAACAAAATTCTTGCTACAGGCATCCCAGTTTCCTCATGGATGGATTCTAACATCATCCTTATCCACAAAAAGGATTCGAGCGATGATCCCAAGAATTTTCATATGATCGCACTGCCATCAACAACTGGTAAAATACTTCATCTTATTATCACCCATCGTCTTGAAGAATTCATGGCTTCAAACTGCATCATCAATACAAATGTTCAGAAAGCCTTCATGAGAGGGACCAATGGTTGTATTGATTGAATCTGGTTATACGGTCGAACTCATTGCTTTTGAAGTCGGATCTCGTGGGTTCATCTCTGCCGATAATATATCTCGCCTAAAGAGACTCCATAAACACCTCAATAAACCAGTTTCATTCAAAACCTTCCAAAACAATATTTCTAAACTTTCTATTGTCTCCTCCTTCAGCATTTTTTTACGCCAGAGATGAACCCACATGGATCGTCCCTCCCTATCTTAACTTGTGATTTTTCTCTGCTGATTCTTGTGTTTGTCCTCCTGTCTCTTGTTCTCGTCCTGTAACCTGTCTATGTTTTGTCTTTATTTCCCTTGCTTGCCCTATTTTAAAGGCAAGATCTAGGGTTTCTGTTTTGCTCCTTTCTTTGCCATTTTTGTGTTATAGGCCTATATACTTTATTATTGAGGCTATTTTTATACTGATTTAATTTAATGTTTTGGCAAATAAAGTGATTTTACTAATTAAAGAATCTCAATTGAGATCCAGCGCCGCGATTGTTGCACAGTAGAGATTGCACTTTAGATCTCCGATCTTGTTCACAAATTCACGGACTAGTGCTGTCTCGTAAGAATTTCGTAGGACGTGTTAAGAATGACAAAATATTGGAACTGAGCCGCATAGATTGTATTCCACTATTTGCATTCACACCTGGGCTGTGTGTATATATATATTGCCTTGGTTTGGCTCTGTAATCATTAGTGGTCGTGGGACTTGTTTGGGCCCTACCTAAGCTGGTCGAACGTTTCGTTTGGGTCTGTACCCAAGCTGCACTGATGAGGCCTGGAAGGCCGAAACGGACCGTCTACAGATATTGGGATTCCTTCCAGTGGATGCTTAGTTTATTTTGTCATTCTGATCAGATTTTCTCTACCGTTCCGTTTTAATTTTAATTTTAAATTGTTTTGCATTATATGGCCGTTTGCTGTTTTAGAGTGGGGTTAGAAATAATACCTTAAGGCAAAAATACTGCCGCCAAGGGGAAATTTTAGCGACGTTAAGGCATTGAGTTCTATACGTCGCTGATCTTGGCAATCATATTTTGTATATATATATATGATATAAATCAAGATAGCCATTAACACTGTTAAATTATATATAATTCATCAAAGGACATAATAATATATATAATTTAACAGTGTTAACGGCTATCTTGTTTTATATTATATGCAACTATTTGTTTCTAGCCGTATCTATTGTGTAATGGAGTGTATCTGGTGGTATTTGAATCTGTTCAACCATGAAGCCTCCGTGGTCTAATGGTTATGAGGCTCGCAGGTTCGAGTCCCGCCAGAGGCATTTTATTACACAATTTTTTTATTCATTTATTTACAGGACTACATTCGTTGAGGGCTATGCTACACGATGAATTATTATGTCCTTTATTTAATGATCCTTAGGTGTTATAGTACCACTGTGGGAAGTTTCATGCTTTCTGCCAAAAGTGCATTATCATTCTCCTTAGCTGCTCTACTAAAGCGACTCAAAGAAATATTATAAATTAAGTTCTCAATAGAAAGAACTCCTTCTGAATTAGTTTGCACAATGGATAGTACTGTTAAAATAAACTTAACATATAATATGTGCAATACTTGAATGATGGTATCATTATGGGTTTCACACCGAATGGTTCTAATGCAAAATGTATGCAGCCATAAGATGGCATCATTGTGGGTTTCACAGCAAATGGTTCTAATGCAAATGTATGCAGCCATAAGATGGTATCATTGTGGGTTTCACAGCAAATGGTTCTAATGCAAAGGTATGCAGCCATAAGATGGTATCATTGTGGATTTACCACCAACTGCTTCTAATGAAAAATTTATGCAGCCATAAGATGGTATCCTCGTGGATTTAACACCAACTGGTTCTAATGCAAAATGTATGCAGCCATAAGATGACATTATTGTAGATTTATAAAAGTTTATAATTTTTTTTAACGCAAGATGTATGTATCTATGAGATGGCATCATTTTGGATTCAACACTAAAAATAACCTATGCAATTACTTTATATGCTAGTACTGTACTGTTAATACTTACTGTATGTTCACTATCGGATTATAAAACATTCTTGATATAGTACCTTTGTAGATTCAACTCCAGATAGTTCAGGTGCTAGATGTAAGCATTTGACACCTTTGTATAAATTATGTTATTAGAAAAAAGCCGTAAATAAATAGATGGTCATCACAAAGATGTTGCTTTTCAAGTTAGCTGGAAACTCATTATATTGACTTTTGTATTTAGAAAGGTAATAATCAGTGGTGGATCAAGAGATGAAAGGTCTTGAAGTGGGGGGACTCAATGATCAGTTAAGGGGGGGGGGGGCTAACTAGCAAAACAGGGTGGTTTTATGTGCTTTTTAACAACTTGACCATGATTTTTTGGGGCGGCTGAAATAGAAACATTTCATTACTTAAACAAAAAATAAATAGACATACTGATTAATTTTTAGTAACGCGTCTGTGAATTAAGTAATCGCAAGTTTCTACATTTTCCCCTGAATTTGTGATAATTCGTTACAACGCATAGACCTCTGCTGATCGCGTGACAAATTTATGATCATGCATGTATTTCTTCAAAATGCACGTTTCTCTCAAAATCCCTTTGAAATGCAGGACCATCCTACACGATGCGAGATGGTTGGTAACTATGAAATACTCACTTGTAAATAGTAATAATTACCTGGTCTGTTTCATGTACAGCCTTCATCTCCTCTTAAAATACTCACTAGTAAATGGTAATAATTATTCGGTCAGTTTCATTCAGCTTCTCTCCTTTTATATATCGACTCTTGAAAAATGCAAACTGTGAAAGATAATAAGTACCTGGTCTGTTTCATGTACAGCCTTCATGTTGTTGAGTTTTCGTTTTTCTTCCTCTAACATTTCTCTGTACATCTCTCTGGCTGTTTCTTTGTCTTGCTCTTCACTAAATCACATAAACAATATTTTTAATTGTATATTTTACATTCTTTTATGAAACTACAAGCAAAGTTAATATGAAAATTATATTTTGTAAAACCGAACTCAGAAAAAAGCATAAATAATAGAAAATTATTAAAATAATAAATGAGAGCATCAATGATGCAATAGCCTACTTGAAAATGACATCAAATTTGGGGAAAAATCATTCACCGCTCAGTTAACCTTTGGAACAATCTTCCCTCAGATACATGCAATTCATTAAATTCTTTTTAAGTTTTCATTCTTTCAAAAGTTTGATTTCATTTAAAACTGTTTCCTTTTGCTTTTTTTTTAATAATAATTAGTTTAAGTATTATTTCATATTTTATTTTATTTTTGACTGTTAACTAGACCTTAAGGAAGAACAATATAAACTGATTATTAGTATTAAAGAAAGATTTCTATCTATCTGTAACGTTTGAGTGTTGTCGGTTGGAGCTGGTGTGGTCATGGAGAGTCTTGTTAGTTACATGTATTGAACATTTCACACTTGCAGTCACAAAAGAGAAAAGAAAATAAAGTCATAGTATAGTTGAACAAAAACTTCTTTTCACGTGGCCAGCCATTTATGCCATTTGCTTATTTCCGGAAGAAAAAAGGTAGATATCATCCGATATTCCTGGAATAAAAGGATTATATTTCGATAGAATGCATTATTAACAAGTATTTACTGATCGTCATCAATATATATTCAATTGAAAATGAATGGCTCTCATTAACTGTGATAAGAGTTTGATTTGACCCCACCACATTTCTTTTTTTATTCCAGATGGGTGTTTGTCTTTTAATAACATTTATAGATCACGTTTTATACAGTATTTAATGAATTTGTAAAGACTTAACAAACATTCTTCCTTTTGAAAACATCTATTGAGTAAGTATATAAAAAAAGTTGATGAGGTACCATCTAAATTCCATAATATACTTAGTAGCGACTTTCTGTGGTGGCGCTTTTTGTTTGAATTTCATCTTCCGAAAAATGACCATGGAGTAACTTTGGTATTTATTCATGTTTTGATACACTTTAGGTGAATAAGAAAAAAGAGATATTTCCATGGTAAGCAAGCATAATTGTTTTCTCCAAAACGAAGCAAGTTTTAACAATGTAGAAAATGACCCAAAACTAAACCTCAAACTAAAAGCTCAAAAGTTTTATGAAATTTGTAAAATGTTGTTAATGACATCTTTGTATTGAGGTAGAAAAATTAGATTTTTGGAGAAACCACTATCATAATTTTTTTGTAGCCAAAAGCTAACAAACATGTTGAAGCATATTAATTATTATGTGAAGAGCTTTAACTTTTATGGTGCTAATAGTTTAAGAGCAACCACATTATATATATGATTGTGTATAAAGTTTTTGCCAAAATTAACATGAAAATCGTATCACTTTTACCCAGTGTTTCTTGATACAAAATGTTGAAATTTTAATTTTCTATGATACTTTTCTATTATCTTGTAAACAAATTTCATATTGTGATTCTGTAATAAGCAAAATATAAGTGACATATCTATAGGGTGTGGTGGGTTTAAATAAAAGTTCCCAGTGACTTTTGTCATTCCACTTGGCATTATGGAATAGCCCAAGAGGATGGTAGGTTTAAGAAAAGTTCCCAGTGATTTTTGTCACTCCAATTGGCATTATGAAATAGCCAAAAAGCTGTGGTAGGTTTAAACATGGAGGTAATGTTTAAAAAGTAAAAGCTGTAAGGGATTTTTGTCACTCCAATTGGCATTATGGAATAGGCCAAAAGGTGTAGCGGGTTTAAGTCAAAGTATCAAGTGATTTTTTTTCCCCTTAAGATCTTTGTCACTCCAATTGGCATTATGGTCTATTGCAATAACATTTAAAATTTGCAATTAAAAGACCAGCTGATTAAAATTTTTGACTACTGGTTATATGTTTTGATACCTGACCTATGTTGTGTTATTCTCATATTTTCATTTCTCAAACATATTGTTTACCACAAATATTACAATATATAAGATAATGGAGAAGATGAATTTCCTTATTTCTATAATTTATGAGAAAGACAATAAAAGTTACCCATCTACCGACAGTTAACTTCAATATAGATGAAATTCCTTATTTCTCTAATTTATGAGAGGGACAATAAAAGTTATCTATCTACCTTCAACAACTTCAATATAGAGTTTAATTTAATAAATGGACAGTAATTTAGTCATTGTGGAAGTAAAGGAAATAATTAATAAACAGATATCTCAACCCAATCGTAACACTATCCATTAGAATTATTAATCAAAGTACCAAATAAGTTTTAGAGTGTAATTATATTGTTGTTTGTTGTTTATATTAATCTTGCACTCTGTTTTGCAATGTCTTATTAAATATTTTTGTTATTTTTTTTTTTATTAATGTAATTCAATTCTTAATATGTAAATATTTCATTCATCAATTTAATTATACAGTATATTTTTAAGTCAATGCATTTTTAACAACTTGCTCTCAATTCTTGCTGCAAATGCATAATTTTATGTATGACTTTTTAATGTGAATAAATAAACCAGAATATAAATTCTGGTTTGTTAATATTCCAGAATATATAATTCTTTCACATATTTTACCCCATGATAATGATAATAGTAAGTAATTGTAGATTGTAAAGTGAACAATGCTCTGTTGATTATCCCAATTTTATGAGAATCTGGTGCTATTCTTTTCAAATTTTTACTTCTGACAATTATATTTGTACATTGTAAGTTTATTATACACCAAATGGACTTCCAACATGTTATGATGGACCAATAAAATTTCTTATCTTATGTTATGTGAATAGGAAGCGTGTGTTAAAACTTACATAGACTTTAACCGTTGGACATATTCATGTTCTTCTGCATAGGTTTCTATGGCCGCCTCTGATGCTAACTGCTTTGCAGTCTTGATGTCTTTGCGTACAGTCCGTCTCCTATCAATATTACCTGAATAATGCCCTTGAACTATTGAAATAAAATATACACTAATAATTAAACAAGTGAAATTATTATTATTATTATTATTATTATTATTATTACTGTTTGACCTTGGGTCATTCCATACCAACTCAACTAATTTCCAGAAAGTTTCCACAGTGTTCATCTTGGATTTTGCTGAAAATTTAATCAAGTACACTTTGAGGGGTATTAAGTCCCAAAGATTCATTGAAAAATTCCCAAGCGTTCCGAAGTTACGGTACTTTTTAGACTCGCGAAGAGCAGTGATATCTTGTTAGTGTTTTTGAAAAGAAATTTCATTTTTGGACATACTAGAAAGCTGAAAATTGCTACTCTGGCTCAGTTTTGCCCATACTCTCTTATTCTGGCATCAGAATCAAGCTCTGAATCAGCCTCACCATTGCTTTATTCCATTGCAAATTTCTGCTGATATCAAGGGCTGAACAGTCTAGTGATGGTGAGATAGTCGCTGATGGTGAGATAACTGAGGATGGGCTACAGCCTAGGAAATATGTTGCCTATCTTTGGGGAGGGGGGAAAATTGCCTATCCAAATAATGTTTTTTTGATCTGCAATTCCTAATATTTTATTGACTTATTTAATCTTTCTTTATACTGTAGGCAGTTTCAGTACTATAGTACAGTGACGAGAAAAATATACAGAAGAAATAAAACAAAGAATCAAATAAAATAAAATTTTAAAATATTATTTTTAATGATTTTGGAATGAAAAAGTTGACATCTCTTCAAAATTAATTTTTAATTTGTGTGGTAGTTCATTCCAGCTATTGGATGATCAATATAAAAAAGTTCTTTTCCCTGTCCAATATTATACATTGGAAGAACCAGGTTGTTATGGGTTTGGCTATGTGTGCCTTTATAATATTGTGGTCTGAAAGCACATTTTGGGCCTTACTTCTGTAGTAGATTGATCTTGCCACTGAAAGCAAATCGCAAAGCTGCAGTGGAGTTGAATAGCTTGGTGGTTAAGATGCTTGCCTTCCAATCCCAGGGTCCTGGGCCTTACTAAGCCATAAAAAATTCTCCCTGTGAACCATACCAGGACCATAATCAAGACTATAGTCAGCCCCTTTGTGTGGAGCCATCCCAGATGTCAGGTTCCTTTTCAAACATGTCATTTACTGTACATATTGATGCACCAGAAATGCAGGGACAAGTGCATTTTTTACAGAATATCTCCACCAGACACTAAAGAAATTACCAAATTATTTACTTGCATGTAAAGTTAAAGGTTGTCATATGTATATTTAATACTAATAGTAATACTATGATAACGATTTACTATTGCTATTAACATATTTAATGTTGGCTTATCTTATTTAGCGTATATTTTATTCATTTCTTTTATGTTTCTGGCTTAAAAGTTTATTGTATTTGCTTGTAAGCTCACTGGGTTGCCCTCTTGGATTTATATCAGTCTGTTTTTACACCAAAATAAATAAATAAATAAATACATAAAATATATAAATAAATATGTCAAATAAAGTTTACCGAGTTTAAGATTGAATCTGCGTTAGTGATTAGAATCGTGAGGTTTTATAATCAGGGAACAGTGAAATTTAACCCTGGAAATAATTCATAGTGATTTTTTTTTAATTATTATTATTTATTAGAATTTTGCAATGCTTAAATAACTAGATCTTTCTCAATTTTTTATGAACATTTTGAACTCTGATAGTAATCAATTTTATTCAAAGTTCTGTCTCCAATGATCACACAAGCATTTCTTGTCAAATTAAACTGTAGTTTAGGATATACATGGGGGTTGGGGGTTGAAACCGGAAGTTGCCAACATAGAAAATACACCATTTTTGCATTGGGAGTTTATATTAAAAGGGTTGAGTTGAGATAAAAATAATTCTACCATATATGGCCAAAAAACATATCTTTCAGTTGTGTAAGTTGAATTTCCATTGTTAACTCTCTACGTAGATATTTGACCCCTCAAGTTTAGGGTACGGGAGTCAATTATTGAGCTGCGGCCATTTTTGAATTGTCTTAAATCTGTGATAGTTATATCCCAAATAACTAATCGCCATTAAAACATTTGGTCTCAGCCAGAAGTTGACCATACAACCTAAGGTAAAAATCATAAAATAATTAATTTTACCCAAATAAAACTGATTTTGAGATGCTCATAACTTCTTAATGCCTATTCAGAGCTTGATTCTAATGCCAGAATCAGAAAGTATGGTCAATACTGAACCAGAGTAGCAATTTTCAGCTTTCTAGTTGTCCAGAAATGAAAATATTGCCTTTCAAGTTTCAAGGGTGTGTCTTCAAAATTTAAAATTTCCGTTTGTTGTTTTGTTTTTAATGGTTTCTCCACACACAACATAAATAGTACAATGTATTCAAACTTAACTAACATTACAAAAGTAGATAAGAAAAAAAAATGTATATATATATACATATACATACAATACACACATACATATACATACATATATATATATACATATACACATACATATACACATACATATACATACATATATACTGTAAATTAGATATTAACTAAATAAATGTGCGGATGGAGGCCAAAATAAGTTTATACAAACTTTAGGTTATGGCCACCAGTTAAAATTGAATAAATAAAATTGAACTTTTAATGACAAACTAATGATTATATATTTTTAATCACCAAAACTTTGGAATGCTTGGGAATTTTTCAATGAAACTTTAGGATTTTTCATAATACCCCAAAAGTATATTTGTTTAAAATTTCAGCAAAATCCAAGACGGTTGGCCCTGGTTGAGTTGGTATGGAATGACTCCATTCATGTTCTTCTGCATAGGCTTCTATTGCTGCCTCTAATGCTAACTGCTTTGCAGTCTTTATGTCTATGCGTACAGCCCGTCTCCTATCAACATTACCTGAATAATACCCCTGAACTATTAAAATAAAATATCAACTAATAATTGAAGAAGTGAAGTTACTCATTTGGAATTTAAGTATTATTGTGGAAATCAATAAATATGGAAACACTATTTATGGCTGCCAAAATCAGATTTGCCTACAGTATAATAGATAATAATTTGAAAAAACCGAAAGGTCCACTGATTATTCTCGGATAAGATAGTATAATAAATACTCCAAGAATAGAAATGCACGCCATCGTGTCGGGATTCAACATTTCAACATCATGTCACTATCAGGAATTAGTATGTATTACTATCACAATAATTTGATGTTATTTTTTTTCCTCTCAAAAAAGCATGATTGTATTGAGAGCGTGTACAAAAGTCCTTGTAGCTAAAAGGCTCCTAATTATCCATAAACATGAAAGAAAAAATGAATATAAAATACAAAATTAATAAAACTTCAATAAAAAGGTGAATGATTTGTATTCATAATTAATTTTGTTATTAGCACTTGCAAATGGAAGATTAAATTCCTTTTGTATTTACGAGAAAAACAATAAAAGTTACCACCTACAGTTATAGGGGAAGTGCGGGGATTAGACAAGTGGCCATATATTGCTTATTTAACCTTTCCTGAGTTTGGGAAAAATACTCAAAAAATTCAAAATGTTGAGATGTAACAATAATTATAGAAACAAAACATGATATGATGAGACAGGAAAAAAAGGTGAAAACAAGGCTGATCACTTTTTTCAGTAGCTTGGTAGCATTTTCTAACCAACTCATTATTATTCATGAGCAGTCTGTCAATTTTGGCGAGCAGCTGATTGAAGAATCATCATCCCGAGGATGATTGAGCAACTAGCCTAGACAATAGTAGTGTGAAGTCGTGAGTTTTTGTGATCGTTTACGTACACAGTAATAGAGAGAGCGTTAATTCTATTGAATTAATAAACGTATATCAGTCCGATGACTTGTTTGTTTATAATTAGGCCTATGCTTAGGATTAACACAGTCAGTGTCTACCCAGCAGCAGTAGTGCACTCAGTCCGGGACACTGCTCCAGTCCCGCAGGTGAGTTCGCACGCAGCCTTATCCAGCTGACGGTAACGTTAGTAGGTTTCTACTACTATCCTAGCCTAGACTTGTCATGCCATGGCTTGTTATGCCATGACTTGTTTGTTTATAATTAGGCCTAAGCCTAGGATTAACACAGTCAGTGTCTACCCAGCAGCAGTAGTGCACTCAGTCCGGGACACTGCTCCAGTCCCGCAGGTGAGTTCGCACGCAGCCTTATCCAGCTGACGGTAACGTTAGTAGGTTTCTACTATTATCCTAGCCTAGACTTGTCATGCCATGGCGACTTCGTCACATTTTCCCAGTGAATTTTTTTTTCATATATAGACCTAGGCCCCTAGGCTTACTAATATTATACTATATAGGCCTCATCTTATGAAAAACTGTCTAGGCTAGGCCTAAATGTCTAAAAACTGCACTGTAAAAGGTGATGTGCTATAACACTACAGTATATCATCATGAAACAAATATATTGGCAGTTTTATTAAGAAACAACAATAATACATTACACACTAGGAGACAGGAAGGCTTCAATCAAGTAATTAAAAAAACAAGTTTTGTTTAACTGAAAATATTGTCAATTGATGAATGTCTTTTCAGATTAGTACATACAGTATCTCAGTATGGTATGTGATTGATAAAGCAGCAAATGCCAATGTTTGATAAAATTTTTGATTTTTAAAAATGCATTATTGTAACTACTGTATATTTATTCCTCAATAGGAGCAAATGACAGGCTCGAATGGATTTGATGCTAACAGTTTCATCTGTGTGGACATGTCTAAGCCATGGTTAGCAGAAGGTGGCGATGCTCAGAGCTCTGCAGCAATTGGTTGAGGCCAAAATATTTCAAAAGAATTGAATTAAAATGATTTATCTAGTGATTTTTTCTCTGAAGATATACTGAAATGCCACACACTTTTTTTTACGCATCTGGTTTATATTGCATGCCAAATTTATAATAAATAAATAAATACTGTACAGTATCAGTTATTACTGTACCTGTTTTACTTGCAAAATATCTTTAATATTAGTAAATGGTATTATGAAGTGCTCTACTTTCTTCTTCTAAAACAGTGTAATCCCATTCAATAGTAATCCTTTTGAAGCAAATGTGACCCAGAATTATAAAACAAATTCTGAGGATTAATTTTGAAATATGTAATGTGCGAAGTTGATAATACAGTATTAAAATGTCGCTCAATATATATACAGGATCAACTATTTTAATGTATGGCTTTGTACAGTCTTGTGTAAAGTTATTCTATGAATCTGCTTACTGTATTTTTTAATGCCTGGATTATGCGTATGTCTGTCTGCATGCTGATCAATTTGGTATTTGAAGAGAAAGCTTCAATTTTTTTGTTGTACACCATTTTGAAATATATAGTTGAACTTGCCTATCCAAAATGCCATTGAGAAATTGTTTGACCTTAAAATTTGACTTGCACATACGGTAATGGAAAATTCAACGATCGACTTAGAAATTATTAGAGTACTGTATATTATTCGTCGTCTTAGGCAATTTTAACTGCACTGCTTTATTTATCATGTCTGATTGTCTTGTATTATTTACCATAGCCAAGATTTCTTCTTTCATGATGATATTCAACATCCATATTTTTGGTGCTTAACTTGGTTATAGATTATTGTTGTACATACAGTAAATTCAAGACTACTGGTGTTACTAAATAAATATTTTGAAACACAATTTATCATCCTTGTACATGGCAAATAATTTATTACAAGTGTATTTTCTCACAGTTAATATAAAATTGTTTTACTGTACACAGAATAAAGCAACATTGAAGCAGTCAGGTATTACAATGTATATCACTGCAATTAACACACTCTATTATCAAAATATTAAATATATGGATTTATAGTTAGTTTATACCAATGTAAAAAATAGGGAAGAACAAGTTACATTTATTTACTGTACACAAAATTCTAATTCATACTGTATTAGCTTCAAATTATAAAATATGAGACGAGAGTGGGGAAGATACAAAAAACATTGTACTGTACTTAACAACAAAATGTTCTTGAAATCAATTTTGCAGGCCTATCTGCATCAATAGCAACAATTTCAATTACAGACTAGGTCTGGAATGTGACACACAATTGACTGGTCCAGATATACAAAAGCTCTAGGCCAATGCTGATAAAATTTCCTTTCATGAGTGATGAGATTGTCAAAAAAACAGATCACAGATGTCGCATGAATTTTCAAGAATGAATCCTTTACAAAGATTTGTTGCATTAATGAGGATGGACTTATCAGGTATCTTCCATAACAATTTATAAGTAATTCTTTCAACACATCATCATCATCATCTATAGCATCAAAAAACCCAGGGCAGTCTTCACAGTTTCTGGGAACTTGTCCCTAATCGATCACACAGTGCAAGATGGGATGACCCTTCTGTCAGATTTCTTTAGCCTACCAAATGAAAGCCATCGATATCCAACATGTCAACATTTCCTGTAAGAAGAGACGTACAATAAAAAGTTTGAACAGACTAGTTTAAAAAAATCAGAGTGACTATTATTAGACCATTCAAAAATAATTAGTATTGATATTACAATATCTTTATAAGGAATTAATCATTATAGCACTAATCATCAATGATAAATTTTGTTGAAAATATATATATTTTAATTAACCATCACTGTGAAAAGCCCATATTCAAATGCATTGCAAAGTGGTGTAACATAGCCACAACCTAAACAATTATTTTGAATAGAAATAATTATTTCATTAATATAATACTTTTTTTAATATAAAAATATAAATTAGTTTAAAAATTACAGATGAAGACAATTACAATGTATGTATAATAGACTATTTTCCACGACGAATAAACTGGCATTTTAGTATTACTGTAGTAGTAGTAGTAGGTCCTAGATAGTTCCATGGATATAATAATAAACAGGTAAATTAATGTACTTTATTTAAAATAGTGTTGTTTGTTTGTCTAATGTTTGAAGTATTATTATTATCTTTCGTATGACTAGGCCTAAACTAGGGGCCTAGGCCTAGGTCGCGCCAGGCAGTAGAGTAGTATTCTGTATTCTCTACATACATACGGTAGGCCTACTGCACTTAATGCTAGGTTATGCCTACACAGGTAAGACAAGTTCGGTAACAAACCTATTTAACGCCACTTATAAGATCACCACTTCCAAGACTTCCTTATCCAAACCAGCAAACATATCTTTTTGAAAGATTCATTCTTCAAAAATGCCTTCGACTTATTATATTATTATTATTAAATATTTTCGCCAGTCCTAATTTTTCAATTTTCCGCTCGCGACGACCATTCTCATCAGTTGGCTGTGTTGTTACCAGCTCGTTATGGTTGAGTGAATCAGCTGACTCCCTGTCTAGCGCAAATTTCCGAAATAAAAACTGGGGCAAACTGTTATTTTACACAAAATTGAGACATTTTCATAAGTGAAAACCCATATAAATGAAAAGAACGGCCAAATTTACATTGAATTATCTGAAGTTTGACACGATTTTTTATGGGGTTACCAAATGCAAACCTTTGAAAGTCTGTACATTTTAGGAAATTCCCTATCTTTTAACACTAGCTCAAAATCCTGTAGCACCAGTTTTTTTTTTTTGGGACCCAGTTTACAAGCCTCGTTTTCAAATACCGCGCTCCAAAATCGAGTGCCGTCACTGTCATTGTGGCCGCTCATCCCTCTATTTTAAATTAAAAATTAATCATTTCATCCCCGCACCCCCCCCCCCTTTAACTTCAATATAGAGTTTAATTTAATAAATTCAATTGGACAGTAATTTAATAATTGTGGAAGTATAATTAACAAATATATTTCTCAATTCAATCGTAACACTATCCATTAGAATTCTTAATCAAAGTAGTACCAAGTAAATTTTAGTGCCTAATTATAATTTTGTTCATCAAAAACAAATGGATATGTACCAAAAAAAAATTATTATCAAATATTTGGTTTTAGCTTAGTTTAATTAAGTTCAAATGATTGGTTTGATGATTATCAATGAATGTTATTATTACAATTGTTATTGTAATTGGAATCATGTACGTAACATGTATACATGAGAAGCACACACACAAGACGAGTGACTATTTTTTTTTTCAGTCACCAAAGGAGGGTGGCTAGCCACCTATTCACCCCACCCCTTTATTTACGTGGTGAATCAAATCATGATAAATAAGCCTAAGCTACTGATAGTTAACTACAGTAAAAATGAAATAATTTCAAATTTGTTCCATATTTTCAATAGGCTGAATGTGCAAGCTATGTTTTAATTTTTTATATTTTTTATGTTAATAACTTTGTATAACTAATTTAATATTTCAATTATAATTGCATCTATGGATATATCTTAGGCTTAATATTATAATGTAATGCTTTAGTCACTTTCGTTTTTCTATGTCATTTATATTATTTGTATTATCTAAGTACAGGTAGTCATTAATTGGAGGTATACACCTATTCGGTGACAGTGGTTTAGGCTCCTTTGTGCTTTCTGGCAGTTAATGACTATGGTCTATTTAATGTACATCTCAATGTTATGTTCGTTTTATTTTTTTTGATTTGTATTATATTTTGTATATTGTATCTTTTGCCTGAATAAATAATAATAACGTTGTTGTGGCATCGCATGTCAGGGATCAAGGTCTGTCTGATGGTTGGGGGAATTCCACCTGGCCCTGCTGGCACCACCACTATTTCCCAAGGAATTTTAAAGTTGAATTTTTAAGTGATCTAACTTCATTTTCTCATACCACTATATAAAAATTAGATTTACAGATTTATAATAAATATTTTACTTTACAAAAAAACAAAGCAAAATACTGTACTGCAACAAAAAGAAATGGCTACAGGGAAAATTACAGTACACAAGACTGGATGAAAGGTAACTCTGGAGGTTAGATTTGAAAGAAGAGATAGAGAAAGCAGAACAAACAATCGTTGGAAAAGAATGTAGGTACTGTAAGGAGCATTAGGCTTAGGAATAAGATCACCTTTTTTTAGTGATTTTCTTGTGGTATTACAGCTATTGGCAGTAAACAGTTACAAGATGGATCTTGCTAATCCGATAATCATAATTACTATGATAATAATTACTATGATACCAGAACTAAACCAATATTAACACTACCAAAACCAAAAACTGACTATAAAAAAAAAGCTTATCATATAGAGGTGCAAAGATTTGGAATGAACTAAATGACGATCTAAAAAATTGCAAAAACATTTCCTTATTTAAAAAACATATTATGGCAATTTTGTAAAGAATTTGTATTTTTTTTTTTTTTTAATGAAACTATTATTGTATTTTCTCTGCTAGTGTAAACTTTCTATTTTATCAAATTCAGTAGTTAGTAGTATTAGTTATTCAATTAGTTATTAGTGATAAGCATAAGTGAATATCAAAAACAGTAGTTAAGTTTGTGTACTATATTTAATTTTAATTTTACAAAGTGTTGAAGTTATTATTTTTGTATACTGTAAAATTTGTGCCTTATACACGGCCTTGCAGAAAAACAACTGCTAGTTGAACCAAGTTTCCGTGTTGAAATAAAGCTTATTATTATAATCAACCACTGATAGAACCATTTCTATCCTGATTTTCAGTGAAAACACACCTATACAGTGTCAACAATGCCTGGTACATTATTGGTAATCATTCATGCATTTAATAATATGACCATGCATTTCACCACTCTGTCTGATAACCTCATGGAAACAAAAACACACACACCTAGTTTAGCTGAATACGGGTATGTTCACACAACGGCGTAAGACTGGCGTAGCTTGGCTTGTTTCTCAATACAGTGAGCTTGGGTCACAAATGTGGAGCATACAATTTTTATCATAAATAAAAAAAAGCAAATTATAATTTTTTCTTCCTTCCATTATTCAACCTTAGGTATGTGTTAACATTAAATACACTTAAATCTAATATTTTATATAGTTAAAGAGATACAACTAGTTATATTCTCAAAGATTTCCAGTCCGTAACAAGAAATACTGTGTCATAAGTGTCAAATTTTATAACTCATAACATATTTCTTATACTTCACTTACATTCTTCTTCCTGTAGTGTGTGAGCAAGAACACCATCTTCCAAAACTCCAAACTTTTGACAAACTGAAAAAAATAATAATTGAAATCATTAACTTCAATTTAGTAGAAACTTTGATATCAAATGTCTCGGCATGACTCTCTGTACTGTATGTCTGTTATTTTCATTTAAAACAAAAACAAAAACACACAAGACTCTATATACTCCTACTACTGTTGATCATAACCTCTTATAAAATTAGGGATTTTAGAACAGACTTTTTTTATCCATTTTGTTGTGAGTACCCATGCATATTACGTAACCACTGACATTTATAAATTTTCCTTATTGAAAATACACACATGAAAGTGCTTTAAATACTTGCTTTTAAATTAAGAACATTCAAAACCAAAGTATTAATAAAATTCTAAAGTTCCTTCATCCCTAATTCAAAAATAAATATGCCCATTGTCCAATCTTACCATGTCAAAAAACAGATACTGTATGCCAATGCATAGTTCCCTAAACAGTCATGGTCATGGTAATAAATGGCTTCAAATGTGTAAACACACAAACACCAGATCAGCAAATGAACTCAAATGAAAGTGAAAGTGATAAGAAGATGAACTAATGAAGGATAGGAATTACTGACGTCATCAGTAAAATGAAACTCTACACACATACATGATACAACTCTATAATGGAATTCTACCAACAGCAGTAAAACTGGATTGCACATTGTACCCATGAAGATAATAATGATCCTTGTAATAAGACTCTTACCTTAGTGTCAAAACTAAAGCCATAGGAAGACCAACTAATTCCATTCTTCAGAGAGCCATCAACACAACTTGAAAGAGTAGAGTTCATTAGGAAATATTTGATGTGAATTTGAGATTAGCATGTGTAATCATTAGGGACAGTGTTCTCTGATCAGGGAGATGAACGGCCCTATCCATCGATGAAGTTTGGGATCCATTTGACCTGGAGGGATCGCACTGGTCAGGGTTCCAATCTGGCGTTACAAGTTCTAGATTCTCTAGCTATAATAATAGTACTGCAGTATATAAAATTTCACTTAAAAATAATGATGGTTTCTCTCAGTATACTGTATTCTAGGTCCATGCGTCGCACTAAGAAAATTAATCACATTCAATTTGGCTCAGATTCTGTTCATACCGTTTCATCAGCACACAATCTTGACATTACAATTGATGACGAGCTCAATATGTCATCTCACTTTAATAGAATCTGTAAGGCTGCTAACCTTGCTCTCAGAAAAATAGGTCAAGTTCGCAAGTACCTTGACAGAGCATCTACTGAAAAGCTCATCCACGCATTTGAAAAGCTCATCCACGCATTTGTTCGCTCGCGCCTCGACTGTAACAGTCTTTCATATGGCTTACCATACTGCGAGATTGCCAAACTGCAGCAAGTTCAACATACCACAGCAAAGATCATCAATCTGACAAGAAATTGACACAGCATAAACCAGTGCTAAAAGTCTGTAATTTCTGCCCTGAAACCTTGACATAGAAATTCTGGGATGGTGTTCAGCGGGGGATACTGTAGTTTAATGCTAGTTAAGTGTAGGACTTACAAATTTAAAAATACTGTTGTTAAAATTCCAGCCCCGAAATCTAGACTCAGAAATACTGGGATGGTGTCCAGTTTTTTACCACAATTATTTGAAAGTGATTTTTAATTGTCCTATTTTGTAATCCCGACCCGGAAACCTTGACTCAGAAATACCGGGTTGGTGCCCGACGGGGGGATAGTTTTAAGCCTTGACTCAGAAATACCGGGTTGGTGTCCGACGGGGGGATAGTTTTAAGACTTAAGCTGGACACTCACTGCTCCCAACAATTGTCAGTTATATGAAGAACGCAACAGATCGTTTTTAATGACGATCCAATTAGATTGCCACCGACAACCAGCAGACAGAGTTGTGTTGTCTAGTGCTCACAGTTAGCAGATTTGTATTCGTTGTGCGATGGTCATATGATTGCCGTACAACGCAGTGAGTGCCAGGCTGTATATCAAGCACTTAGTTTTAGAGGGATCTTTGATCTGTCAGGAGCTAATACAGTTTTATTATTATTAATTATAATTATACTAACAGCATACTACTATCTGACTCCGTTATTTGCATGATAGTGAAAATTTTACCTTTCAAAGTCTTCATTTTTCCAAGTTTTCGTTTTTTTGAGTGAGGAAAACGAAGACTCTGAAAGGTAACATTTTCAGTATTATTATTATACTGTTTAATATGTCATCTGAGGTCAATGATGGCAAAGGTCTTCAACATGAGGACAGCTACCATTGACAAGGAAAGTACCGTAAGGAACTGCTATTGTTGTTGGCCCTAAATTAATGCTTTTAGACCACAATATTAGGGATTGACAATCAGGTCCAACTTCGAATATCTGTACAGGGGCGGATCCAAAGATGTCCAAAAGGGCAGACCAAAAGGTGGATGAAAGTAGGCCGATCGAGATAACACCACCCTAGGGGGTCCAGTGGCATGCCCGAAAATAGCCTCTAAGACATTTTGGGCAATAACTTTTTTTTTTCTTTTTCTTCCTTTTTTTTTTTACAGTAGTAAAGTAACCAAAAGAAAAGACAAAGAAGGGAAAATGGAAAAAAAAATAAAACAGTGAACAAGGTTTACAAGAACAAGAGGACATACATCAAAAGGAAACCAAGAAGAAAGAAAAGACAAGGGGAAAGAAGAGCAAAGGATACATTGTAACCCTTCAAACCCGCAGGTTTGTTTCCTGAAGGGCCCCATTTTTTAAAGATTATCAGAGGAGGGCAGAATAAAAAATAAATAAAATTTTGTTTTCTTACAGTATTGAGCAGTTTTGCCAAAATTATCCAGACGGAGGGGAAAATAAAAATAAAATTTTATTGGTAAATGTAAAATAGGATGGTTAAATGCTTCAAATTTATATAATTAGAAAGAAATACACGTCTTATCTTTGGAGATCTGAAGGCAGGGAGGGCGTACTAAAAAAGTAAGAAAAAAATTTTTTCTGAAATGTGTGGTGGGTGTGCTAATTGGCCAAAAATAAAATTGTATTTTTATTCGAAATCAATTGCAGTCTGCGGGTTCACTGGTATAAAAAGTCTTGCCTTAAATTACATGTACCTGTACAGGATAACAGCTGTGAAATTGTAAACAAACAAGACAAGATGAAGATTTTCGGGCCACTTTTTCTTAGCTTTCTCAATAATTTATCAGTAATCCAACAAGTATGAGTTGTTTAGTAACAATGTACAGTAGACTTTTGCACATTTTTCAAATTGTACAAGCTCTTTCTTGCACAATTTGCAGACTCTGCAAGGATTTCTTTGCACAATTTGAAGATTCAGCACAGTTTGCAAACTAAGGCAGGGGTAGCTTGTGCACATTTTAATAAATTTCCACTTTTTGATAGTCAATTTATTCTTCTGTTGATGGGTTGCTTGACCAGTGTGACAGGCTTTAATCATCAGAAAGTAGAATCATCAGGGCATGTGTGAGTGGGTTGTGGGGAGAGATGGGAAGGTGGTGGGAGGGTAGGTAATGGGGTGGAAATGCATTTGGTGAGGGGGGTATGGATGGTTATTTTTGCCGGTCTTATTTTTTAGGGGGTCTAATTTTTTTTCCCCAATTTTTGATTTTTGTAAATTTATAAACTTTTAATACCGGGATAGCATTGACAATGACTTACAGTACAATTTTTTGTACAATGAAGTATTTAATCTTCTAGTAAAATGCATAGGCTAGGCCTATTGCAGCACATGGCTGAATTGCATGAATTAATAAAAGTTAAAACGGAAATAACAGCATTCAAAAATTTTTTTAAATCGAATACTGTAGGTCTTTGAAAGAAAAATTTTAAAAACAAAGGTAAAATCATTCATAAACTTAATCTTTATTTTCTCTTTGTCAACTTTAATTTATGTTTAATTTCATTTAATTTCTTAATAATTCTAGCCTAGAGGATAGAGAGGGAGGTACTGTAGCCTATGAAATAGCTGCCCACTAGCATGCAGCAGCATGATATTAAAACGAAAATACACATGCCAACTGGTACACAAATTTTGGCTAACTCGTACATTTCGCCATCACCGAGAGGCTGAGCTCCGCCAACAATGCATGAATTTCGTCACCTTGGCTCAGGAAACCAACTCATTTGCATACGGAATTCGTGTGCTGTGTGAGAATATTTTCCCGTGCTAAAGTGATCAGTGAAATAATGTGCTTTTCGAGACAGATACCGTTTGTGAATAAAAGGATTAGTTATCCAAAACAAGGTAAAGAGTTTTTCTTTGCTAATGAATTAAATATCACTCGTACCAAACCTAGAGGATGTCGTGCAGGCAAAAATAAACGAAGGTCAATACCTGTTAGGATTACAACACGAAAGACAGCGAGGCACAATTTTACTAGTAACAGGCAATCAACACATGTTGAAGTAAAAATCCAGCTTTTCTTCCTAAAGTTGTTGCCACTAACGCATGTTCAATTCTGAACAAATTTGATGAACTGGATCTGCTTCTTAATAATTACAATATTGACATAGCTGTTAACGGAATCGTGGATAACCCCACAAACGGCACCTGAATTGTTTTTAATGTTAACTCTTTTAACTCATTCAAAAGGTGTAGACAGCACAAACTTAATATAATCTATGTTAAGGATAACATTAAGGCCGAAGTTATGAAAGACATCGTCGTTCCAGCTGACTTGGAAGTCTTATGGATTATGTTGTCTCATTAGAAATTTCCACAAGCTGTCCCGTACTTGATCGTAGCAGCTGTATATATACCACTAGACTCGCCAATCCGTGATTTGTATATTGATCATCTTACAGGTACAGTAATAACAACATCAGTTAATAAATTTAAATTTCACTTTTTATGATAATGGCTGAAAGGAAACCTTGCACAGTTTGCATACTGCACAACATCCAGAAAATCAAAATGCGCAATAAGTAACACAATAATGCGCACAACAACATAGCTAACAGCACATAGAAATGACTTTTAGGTTATCATCCCACATAAAAAATTTGGGAAATAATGATGCATGAATGAAAAAAAAAAAAATTTTTGACTGGAAATACATTTTCTTAAAAAAACAATAAAATTAAACCAGTTTTATTTATACAATATTTATAATATTCTTGCCAAATAGAAAGAGTTCCTCCCTCATTTAGGCTAGTCCTATAAAGAAAAAGCAATTCTATTTTTTCCGATTAAAAAAAAATTTTTAAAAACCCTGCCCGCCCTCATCACTTTTTAAAAAAAAAGAGAGAATCTAATAATTTTTTTTCTATGTGCCCTAAAGATCCTGATGGAAAAGTTTTTTCTGGAATTCAGACCAAGGCCTATTTTATTATGGGACTAGACCTAGGCCTATGCGTCGTAGGCCCCTACCCTACAGTAGGCCTAGTAAATTTCTGTGGTATTTTTGTCTATTTCTGTACGTACTAAAACTATAAAATTAAATCATCTGTACGCCCATATGGCATAATTTAAATGGGAACCAGTGGATTCGAGCGGATGCCATTTCGAGCGAATGCTACTTCGAGTGAATTCCAGTGCAAGTGGAATTTATTCGAGCGGATGCTAGTTCGAGCGGAAAAAGATCCACTTGTGCGAGTTAGAATCCACTTGTGCGAGAAGAATTACTTTCCTATTTTAAGCTAAGGGCAAATAGAAAAATTCGGGAAATAAAAAAAGAAATTTTTTTTGCCGCATCAATTATTTTAACAGTAAAAATAACAATGCAAATTTGTGACTTCAAATATATTTTCTTTAAAAAACTATAAAATTAAACCACTTTTTATACAATATTTACTATTACTAGCCAAATATAGTCTCTCCCTTATCAATAAAAACAGAAGCGAAATAATCTATTGTTCCTTCCCTCAATGATTTTATTTTTAAAAAGAGTGATAATCTAATCATTTTTTCTATGTGTCCTAACAATTTGCATTCGTCCGAGGCTCAAGCTTTGCCTGGAAGCCAGGGAAAAAGCTTGCTGCTGTATATAAGCTGTGCTTTCTTAACAAAGGGGAGTCAATTTGAGTCGAGTATCTGAGTATAGTAGAAATAAAAGTCCTTGATGTTTTGGATACCATTGTGTACTATATTTATATTCGTGTCAAGGATACAACAGCCTTGGCCTAACTACGGAAGTTCCGTAGGCTAGTACTTCTTGAGAAGTCTGCTAACTCTGGTCCTACTAAATACCACACAGACCAAACAGGACCACACGGGACAGCACGCCACCATGCGGAACCACACGTATTAAAAATATTATAAAAATATTACCACACGAGAGTAGAAACTGCTTAATAATCAATAGAAACCAACTTTTAAAACAATAATTGTCCAAATTCCGTTAAAAATCGGTTCAGGGGCGGATTTAGAGGGGGGGGCTAAACAGGCTTTAGACCCCCCTAAAATTTCATAGCCATTTCTTTTTAACTGCTTTTTGAAGGTCCAAATTAAAATATTGTTTAGTGTTTTCTTCACACACATCAAATTTATGGGCTAAACATTTTATAGCAGTTGTTTTTCAGTGATAAAATAAAAATGAAATAATAATAATAATAATAATAATAAAGTAAGAACTTATATAGCGCCATTTAAAAAACCGAAGTAATTATCAGTTATTACGTTTTTTAACCGATCAGCAGACAAAAAACGTAGCTAAAAAAGCTGCTTTTGCCTTGCCTTCCTGCTCAAATCTCGAAGCAAAGGCCATTGTGTAGCGGTCTCAACGTTGTATAATATACTAAACTTTTCGTGTCGCGCGGGTTTGTTCTTGTCTAGTCTTTCCTTGATTGCTTGCGGTCAGAGGTATTTGAATGTTGGTAAATAAACTAATAATAAACTAAAATTTTCGTGTCGAGCGAGTCGTTCTTGTCTAGTCTTGTCTTGATTGCTTGTGGTCAGAGGCAGGTATTTAAACGTTTGTATGATACACTAAACATTTCGTGTCGAGACAGTTGTTCCAGTTTAGTTTTTTTTTTTTATTGCTTGTCGTCGGATACTACTACTACATTTAAAACATATTTTCAGGGGAATTCTTTTGTTGTCTTATTATAATAATGATTTACTATAAATATTGTTTAACATTTATGAAAATAAATGTTGTTATGAATGAATCAATAATTATTCAAATCCACTATACACTTTACAACAACTAGGCATCAGTTATTATTTTTAATGGTGTCTACCACATATTTCTTCTTCAATTATATACAGATACTAAATACAGAAAATGTCCTCAAAATTTTAAGGGTGGTGCACAAAATTCTAATGTTTGGATACAAACAATTTCTATTTTAGATAGCAAGTGACACGCTAAGTCTGTTTATTGACCTTGTATTTGCATTAATATTTTTTTGAAGCGTGGTTCCAATATTTTATTATGGCGTATAATTTGCCTTTTTAATGTTTTTATTAATATTATGTTGTTTCTGTGAGTATCCTACGTGAAAAGATATTTTCATGTACAAAAATAATCTTGTGTTTTTGGTTAGTAACGTTACATGACCCCTAAAGGATGTCAAAGTTCAAACTTTGTAGCCTGAATCTATTTTCAAAACATAATTTTGGGTAACAAATGTGTGAAAGGGTATAACTCAATAAATAAATGATAAAATTGCATGGATAAAGCAATCCTTAATCCATACTTGGGCTAGTTAAAAATTTTCATGATTTACATTGAAAATTTTAAATTAACATGTGACATAAATATGAGATTTTACCATATACTGAAAATGCATCCTGATTATTGTGTTTTCCATAAGTGCTGGTATGTTTTTAGTCATACAAAACCAAAATAATTGAGAAAAAAATAAATTTTAATTTTTAGGTCATGTCCACCTAATTATGGAATTGCCCATACTCGCCTGGTTTTGCCCGTCGTGTCTCGGTAAGTAATGCGTTGACATTGATGTGTCAGCAGAAACACATTCAACCATGACCTTACCTCAAGATATAATGTACTACTACATGAACGGTGATGAACTTATTCTAAATTTAAACAAAATGAGTACAGTATTTCGGGCACATAAAAAATTATTAGATATCACTCTTTTTTTTTTTAAATTGATGTAGGAGGGCGTTTTTTTTTTTAATAGGTATAATAAATTATTTCGCTTTTGTTTTTATCGATGAGGGAGGGACTGTTTATATTTGGCCTGTAGCCGGCCTATAATAGTAAATATTGTATAAACAGGTTTAATATTAGTTTTTTAAAGAAAATGTATTTAAAGTTACAAAATTGCATTTTTATTGTATGCTGTTGAAATATTAAGTGATGCGGAAAATTTTTTTTTTTTTATTCCCGCATCAATATTTCCCCGAATTTTTATGTTGGCGGGAGTGATAATCTAATAATTTTTTCTATTTGCCTTTAAATTGTATTATATCTGTATTAATGTATATGCACCGGTGCTCGGAAGTATGATCATGTCACTCCTTTACTTCGTGATCTTCATTGGCTGCCAATCAGGCAACGTGTTGCATTTAAATTACTTGTTTTGACCTTTAAAGCTCTCCATCTGAATGAACCTTCATATTTACGTTCAATGATTTTCCGATATACTCCATCTCGCTGTCTCCGATCATCCTCTCAAATCCTTCTTTCTGTCTCCAAATGCCGTACCAAAACCTACAGTCAATGTTCTTTTACTTTTGCTTCTGCCTATTTCTGGAACCAACTTCCAAATTACAATTACAAATAAACTTCTTCCAACTCTATTTGCAACTTTAAGTCACAGCCAAAGACCTATTTGTTTTCTGGTGGCTTTTCACATGCGTTGCGCCTTTGATCTTGTTTGGAATTGGCACCATATAAATTCGAGATATTATTATTATTATTATTATTATTATTGTTAGATCTAACAACAACTTAAATAGAAAAAATGTATATATACATTTATTCTATTTTTCTATTTCTTTCAATGCTCAATGGTTTTTTGTTTTTTTTCAGTTTACATCAATGGAATAAAGATGATTAATATAATATACAGTATATTAGAAGTGAATAATACAGAATTGTCAAAGTAAAAAATAAGTTTCCATTAACAGAGTAAGACAATTATAAAAACTTTAAAAAAAAACAAACATTTTCATATTTCATCAAATATATACTCACTTCATTATTATTATTATTATTATTATTATTATTATTATTATTATTATTATTATTAATACTGTAGGTGGTTACTATGCCCTGAGCTAATGTCAGCCTAAATTTTACCATGTACAGTATATTTTATAAGTAATCTCTGCTAATTAGCATACATCAGCTCTGTACAGCTATATAAACTATTTGTTATTCCATAAAAAAAATATGCCTTACTTTTGGTGCTAATTAATGTGTCAAGTATGCAAGAAATCAGTTTATAGAAGGTTAATTGCAGGGACAACTGAGATATTAGTTAAGTTTAGTACTGAACTAAAATCGATGAATATTGCATTACAAAAAACATATTGGTCTATACCGTTACTGACTTGGAACGTTTAACCCTACGATGTTGTCCAGGTTTACATTATTATGCTCTTTGAGGTGATTGGAAAAAGAAGAAGTTATTGTTCTTATGGTGTGGTGCATAATTACCAACCGTCTCGCATCGCGCAAGACAGTCCCGCATTTCAAGGCGATTGTGGTGGAAACACGCATTTTAGCACAAGTTGCATGATAACAAATTATCAGGAATTCAGGATGCATTTAAAATTAGAAAACATTAGTTTTAATAAAAATAACTTGATTAGACAGTAGTCCTATTTACGTGAACTTACGTGTTACTAAAAATTGTCAGTACACGTAGGCCTCTGCCTATTCATTTTGTGTTTGTTTAAATAAATAAATAAATTTGTGGAAATAGTTTGGGTGCTCAAATTTAAAATGTACATTGAAACTAAAATTGTACGTGGCTTCAATAACTGTTTTTGTAACATATCGCAATTTCAACACTCCCTGAAATCGTTTTTAAACAGGTTAAAAATGCTCAGATCATCGGAGTGCCAGGGGCCCTCACCCTCTGAACACACCGGGTTCTGCCTCTCTCCCCCAACCTCCAGACAACTGGTGTCATGCATTTCAAATCTCTCAGTTGGTAATTATGGTGGTGCGGCATTCATAAAATCATTGAAGATCTTCTTTATCATCAGTATGCTTATCATCGTTGCTTCATTGTGGTGTTGCTGATTGCTGACTTTTAGGCATATTTTTAGTTAAGACTAATCACAAGTGACAGAAAACAAGAGCTGATGTCTTTCGGGAAATGAAAAATATATTTCTTTCTTCTCGAAAATTTTAATCGTCCCTACCACCTTCTTTATTGTGATATCTTGCATAGTTTGGGCATATCTTGATAACAGTAATGGTTTATGTAGTACAGGGTTGATGTATTAAAACAATAAACTATAAATACGGTACTGTACCGTTAGCCCTACAAATTTATGATAATAAAATGAGCAGTCCTGAACTGAGTAGATATTTGATGAAAGATGTTATAAATACCGTACTCGCGCAAATAAGAGCCCCGTTTGAATAAGCACCCCTCTCGAATAACCGCCCCTCCTAACGTGAAAATTTCCTTAAGTGCCCCATTTGAATAAGCGCCCCCTCATAAGATTTTTTTTTTTTTTAGCAAGTCAATAATCAAATCAATCCTTGGACTGTGGTTGTTGGCATGATTTGAGCTGTAGAGTGGAAACACATTCTCTCTTCAGTCAATATCAAAATAAGGAAATTTCTCTTGGACAGAGCTCCGATCCCTGGACAGACAGTATATTTCCAACTTTAATCTTTTTACATATTTGTCTATGTCTAGTCCTACTCCTCTTTTTCTTTTTTCTACCTTAAGGACATTCTCATCCAAGTTTTCAAGAAAAATACAATGATCCTGCCATCCTGCTAATCTCAATCGGCCAATGGCCAACAAGCTAACCACTACCCATCACTAATTGCATCTGCTATTTTGCTGTTATGTAAATGTTCACGCATTCTTGTTATGAGCCATGTTCTCTGGACGATTATCTTTTCTAACCACCATTCGTAATGTCTTTATATAATCTTTTTTTCATTCAAAAAGTGCCACTTGTATTTTTAATTATTAGAATAATTTCCCATTAAAGAACCCCTCGATTTTCATCTATTTCCATAAGTGCCCCCTCAATTTCCACTGTTTTCATAAGCGCCCCGTTTAAATAAGCGCCCTGTTTGAATAAGCGCCCCTCAGAAAGTGCAAAAAATATTTTAAGTGCCCGGGCGCTTATTCGCGCAAGTACGGTAAGTGTATTAAATAAAAATGTATTATAAATAAGTGTCATTCCGTGTCAAATCAACCAGAGGTCCCAGGTTGACTGATGAAACTCCATAAAAATGATCCACTACAGTAAGTGAAAAATCAACATACACAAAAGATTAGCCCTACTGGATATGTAGTTTCTGAGATATTGACACCCCCAAAAAAGGGGCGTGGCTCTTCAAGATGCGCAAACACAATTTCCTCCAACTTTGGGAGCTTATATTCTCGGGATTGGTAGCTTTATCAAGGTCAAACTTGGTATTCTAACTTATGTTCCACCATATTACACTAATATGGCATCAGATTAACTGTTATCCCTTCTCTTTTAAAGTTATCTGGATTCAAAATAGCCACTTTGTTTAACGATGCAATTTTTTTGTGATTTTCGAGGTCACCCTGTGTCCATATGAGTGGGTGTATAAATCTTATATTACAGATATTATCTATGGGTAGTTGTCTCTAGACACAAGCAAGCACAGGCTGATTTACTTTTTGAGTTGCGGCTACCTGAACAATGGTCCAGACACATATTTTAACATAATCGGAAATAACGAAAAATTGCTAAGAGTTGGGTTGTTCCATGCCATCGGTCATAGATTTTTTGCACACTGACAGATATTCATGTGAATTGAAAAACCTGAAATTTTGAGACTCCAATTCCTGTTAATTTTCCCGTAGCAGCAGTTTGTCATAAAGGGGTGTGTGCACAAAATAGTGCGCTGCAAACTGAACTTGAATTTTTCATATCCAAATATCTTCAGAAGTTCAACGCCGTAACTTAAAAAGAAAAACATTTTTTAATCTGCAAATTTTTAGGAATCATAACCCACACCCAGTAGTACTTATATATATATATAGTTATAAACTTAACTAAGCTCATTTGCCCCAGATATAGCCCTCCAAAAATGCAAAAAGTTGGTCCAGACAGGTTTTTGTCCCATTTTTAGACATTGCTATTCCACAATGGTACATGCTACAACTTTTCTGATTGCAGATTTGGAATCAGTAGTAAAAGATGACCTACACCACAAAATCCGAAGGTTACTTCCAAAGATATTAGCATACAAAAATCAAAGTTAATTTCACAGTGCACTAATTTGTGCCACGCCCCCTTTTACATCAAAGTACCGCTACGGGAAAACAAACAAGAATTGGAGTATAAAAATTTCAGGTTTTTCAATTCACATGAATAACTGTCAGTATAAAAAATTTTTTAAATCTATGATCCCATGGCATGGAATGATCCAACTCTTAAAAACTTTTGTTATTTCCGATTATGTTAAAATATAGTGTAGTTTTCAACATAGTATCTAACCCTGAAGGAGCTGAGTACCAAAGCTAAAATTTGGTGTATAAGTAGATCTAATACATCTGGTTAACTGGTGTAAATTTCAGAAAAGATTTTAACTGTCCACATGACGAACCGTTAATGGGAAACATAGGCTTTTTTCACTTTTTTAGGGATGGTCCCAACTTTGAATGGATGCCAATCCATTTTAATTCATTTGATCAGCCTGTACTTGCTTGTGACTAGAGACAACTACCCATAGATAATATATCTGTAATATAAGATGTATACACTCACTCATATGGACACATGGTGACATCAAAAATCACCAAAAAAAATTGCATTGTTAAACAAAGTGGCTATTTTGAGTGTAGATAACTTTAAAAGAGAATGGATAACAGTTAATCTGATGCCATATTTGTGTAATATGGTGGAATATAAGTTAGAATACCAAGTTTGACCTTGATAGCACCAATCTCGAGTTATAAGCTTCCAAAATTCAAGGAAATTGCGTTTGTGCATCTTGAAGAACCACGCCCCTTTTTTGAGGAGTCAATATCTTAGAAATTACAAAACCTATAACACTAATTTTTTTTAAGTGTTGGTTTTTCACATAGTGGATCATTTTTATGGCGTTTCATCATAATCTGAGAGGGTCATACTGGAACCTTTTTTGAAATCTGGTTGATTTGACACGGAATGACCCATAAATATATTTTTAAATTTTTAATCGATTTGTTTATATTTTACTCATATCCTAATGGAATCTAATTCTTGACTTCGGATAAATTGATCCTGAATCTATTTATATAATATAGTTTACATCAATAGTAAATACAATCTCCTAGTACTCAATTGTTATATAATGAA
>NW_022694568.1:89471-106971 GCF_011630105.1 Anneissia japonica | reverse complement strand
GTGTACTCAACAAGATGGAAAGCGCCACATTCATGCTTAATATACATATTACAACCATAAATAAGGACCTCCGACTAATTATGTTATTAATCATTAATTATTATACTAGCCTAGCCAGAAAAAGCCAATTTGAGAAGGCTATCTGATTCAAAAGTACTAGGAATGAAATTCGAATCGTGCTCGCTGTGTACCGCAAAGCTCGAGTTTGAAACATACGGGTACTAATTGTAGGATTACTCAAAAGTTTACATGTTAAATGTAGGGCTCCATTTAAAACGATGCTTAGGCTTATTTTGATTGGCTGAATCTACAGCAGCCTTCTTGTTGAGTACCGGTACACAGCTCTTTTGATTATGACGTCATCTGATTTGATTTGTTAAAATATTTTGTTATCGTATACACGATAAATCGTTATCGAATCGTCCTAGTGTAAAAACCTCTCTTATTTCTTTGGCTTTCTATATGAACAATAACTTTTTAGCTTTTTTTTTATCGTTATCGTTGAAATATAAACAGGCCTTTAGCCTGGCCTCTATACTACGCTACAATGCGAGCCTAGCAAATTCAAAATGGGGACTAGGCCTAGGCCTAGGCCTAGGCTTAGCCTAGCTAGGCTTTTTTAAGTAGGTCCATGAAGGCACTGGATGGTCTTACCTTTAACAACATTCCCTGAGATAGGCTTTGGGGGAGGATCAGGTGCTTTCTCGCCAACTCCAGCCATTCTTTGAACGCAACGGTAGTTCAAAATTAAAGCGTAGGCTTGGAAGTAATGACAATGTAAACAACTTACACTGTAAGCCTAGGCGTACGGCTGAGGCTATCGGAACTGCCGCAGTGCGAAAAAAGCTGCTGTTTTCTATCGGCACTGCCGCAGTGTTAAAAAGCTGCTGTTTTCTATCCCACTCGAAAAGCTGCTGTCTATATATATGACAAACATTGCGAATCAACGGTGCGTAACCAATAGAAATAAGATAAGAGCTTTTGGGCTGATTTTCTGACATCATGTTATTTAAAAAATCATAACTCCATAACGGGGCGTCGTATCCAAAATAAAATTCCAGAAAAATGTTCTTAAAAGACTAGTCTACACCACTATATGATTGAAAAAATGAAAAATGTTTTTGACCTCTGAAATCAAGATGGGAAAAAAACCTATCTAAGTAGTGTATTAAAATAGGTATATGCGAGTACTGGTACTAGTCATACTCTGGACTCGGCGAAAAAAAACCATAATGTGTCTCTGAAATCGATTGTAGTGCATATCATATTATAATGATTAAAGAGAAAGGACCCGTCGGCCCGACATCGCCCCCCCCCCCTCGGCCCGGGACCCCACCAAATTTGTCGAAAGAAAAAATATTAAAAATGAAGATAAAAAGAAAATTATATTCACAATTTGAAGTGTGAGTGGCATTTCCGGCCATCAAGACGTGCCATAGTAGTACAGTCTTATCTCAGCCCCACAAGGCCCGGCAAGTACGTGTCTGAAATCGACTGTAGGACATATATTATATCTCTTGCTTTTCTTGTTTGTTTCATTTTTTTTTATGTTTGTAAGCTCAACGTTTTCAGCTGCCTGGCTGCTTGTTGTGCAATTTTATACCGTAATAAATAAATAAATAAAATATCCAGTGGCGGAATAAATAGTGGGGGAGGGGGAGTTGCCGGCCGCCCGGGGCCCCACTAAATTTGTCAAAATATGTTTTAACTAGAGATAAACTTCATAATTTTGTCTGTGAAGTGCCATTTCCGGCCACTAAAGGTGCCATATTCATAAATGTTCTTACCTCAGCCCCAACTATGGTGGATCTGAGGTGGTAGAGACTCTCCAACTGTGAAAGTCCCTCCCTGGCCTCAATTTTCTGGATGCATATTATATCATTTATTCGTCGTTAAAAAAATTTAGAATAACAATGCACACCTAAAATTCCACGATGGAATTGGTGACCGGAACCCAAAAAGGGCCACTAGTTTCAGAAATGCACAGGCCCCCGGCCCCATCGTTACGCCACTGTCTGGACCAGCATTGTTTTAGTTACCATATGAGAGTTTCCTGTGTTAAAAACATGATTTACTATACTATACTTCTTTGTAAAACATAACTTTTTAAGAACATTTTGCTGGAAACAATTTTTGGATACGCTCGGTTATGGAGAACTAGCGCGAATAAGCGCCCGGGCGCTTAAAATATTTTTTGCACTTTGGAGCGCTTTAACGGGCGCTTATGGAAATAAATGAAAATCGAGGGGTTCTTATAGGAAATTATTTTAATAATTAAAAATTCAAGAGGCACTTTTTGAATGAAAAAAAGATTATATAAGGACATTACGAATGGTGGTTCAGAGAACATGGCTCATAACAAGAATGCGTGAATATTTACATAACAGCAAAATAGCAGATGCAATTAGTGGTGAGTAGTGGTTACTGCGCTTGTTGGCCATCGGCCGATTGAGATTAGCAGGATGGCAGGATCATTGTATTTTTCTTGAAAACTCAGATGAGAATATGCTTAAGGTCGAAAAAAGGAAAAGAGGAGTAGGACTAGACATAGACAAATATGTAAAAAGATTAAAGTTGGAAATATACTGTCTGTCCAGGGATCGGAGCTCTCATCTGTCCAGGGATCGGAGCTCTCAACTGTCCAAGAGAAATATCCTTATTTAGATATTGACTTAAGAAGAATGTGTTTCCACTCTACAGCTCAAATCATGCCAACAACCACAGTCCCAGGATTGATTGGATTATTGACTTGCTAAAAAGAAAATCTTATGAGGGGGCGCTTATTCAAATGGGGCGCTTATTCGCGCCAGTACGGTATGATTTTTTAAATAACATGTCAGAAAATCAACCCAAAAGCTTATCTTATTTCTGTTGGTTACGCACCGTTGATTTGCAATGTTTGTTATCACTTCAAGATGTCTACCGATTGGTGAAAATGCCGATTAATCAAATGGATGTTTTCATCGATAGATTATGGTATCAATAATTGTTTAGGTCTGGCCTAGCCTATATTATTGTTAACAATATTATATATGTTTTACAATTAATTATAATTAATATTAATTATTAAATATATAGGCCTACATATGTCTAGGCATATTCATAAACAAAAAATTTCATAAATAAAATAATAGTACAAGGGCCGGCGGAACGTTTTTCAAAGTGGGGGGGGGGCACTTATAAGTTGAATGGGAATATAAAATCATGCAGGTCTGGAATCAAATCTAGGGGGTCCGGGTCCTCCCCCGGGAAAATTTTGATTTCTAGATGGCGGGAAATGACTTTTCTCGGCTTTTGAGCTAGGTGTAGCCTTTTCACCATCCTTATTAAGAACAACCTGTGGTTGATCTTTAGCCTTAGCTGAGTAACCAAGGTCTTTCAAAGTTTTCCGTATTCTTCGGATTGTTTCTGTTTTCGTCTATTTTATTTACAAAAAACTGACGTTTAGTTTTGTTGATGTTTTTCTGAACCCTGTTTCTAAGCTTACGAAACCTAGAGTAAAGGTCAAGAGCATGGCCACTCTTCCTCAACCTTCTCAGCAACGTATCTCTTTCATGTATGGCATTCAGGATTCTCCTGTGATCCATGGTTCAGTGCGCTGTCTGATCCTAATGGTTTTGATAGGAGCCAACATGTCGAGAGCCCTGATAAACAGTTTGGAAAAGAGCCGCCATGCACTATTAACATCAGTCGAAGAAAGAACAGAAAACCAGTCAGTATTTCTTAATTCATTTAAAAATGTATCTTTATTATAGTTTTTAGTAGATCGAATTGTTATTTCCTTATGGCATCTAACTTTACACTTTGCTATTTTCCTAGTACAGAAAATCACGAAATGGTCACTAAGTCCAGTGCGAATTACACCAGAGTTACTTACTTTTTCTTTACAATTGCATAGAATGTGATCTAAAAGAGAGTGCTCAGTTCGTTTGTTTCTATTTTTATATACAGTACAGCTGGGAAAATAATTAGTACTTATAAATAGAATTATATTTTGATATAGCAACGGATCTTTCCTAATGGGACAAATGTTTATGTCCCCTAATATATATACTTCACAGTCAGAAGGTAAGTTAGATAAAACAGAATCAAACTTGTCCAGATATGTTGTACCGCTGTCAGGAGGGCGATAAAATGATCATACGATGATTGGTTTGTTCCGAGAGGTAGGAGAAGCTCCACCCAAGCTATCTCTAAATCGCTTCTTTCTAGATCTAAACTGCCTCCACCAACCCTATTCCGGTCTTTTCTATGAATTGCATAGCGATCAATTGCAACTTCGTTGTCGTTAAAGGTACCATCAAGTCGAGATTTTGTTATTGCAATGACCGAAGGATGATATTGATGAGCAAATAACCTTAACTCCGGTAATTTTGGCGGTAATGATTGAGCATTAAGATGTAAGGCTAGCGAGTGAGACGTTATCGAATTCAACTTCAAGGTTTTCCCCTCTTGAAAACGGTCAGGTACATTTTCTCATTCTTATAAATAGGCCTGATAATGTGTGTAAACATACATTTAAAAAAATTAGTAGTTGCGTAGGCCTACGTATTCTTTATTCAGTGAATCGATAAGCTCCCCCGGGAAAATTTTGATTCCTAGATGGCGGGAAATGAGCTTTTCCGACTTCTGATGTGTCTTAATTACTTTTAAGTTCTTCAAAATTCAAGGTTTTCCACACTTGAAAACGGTCAGGTAATTTTTTCCCATTGCTTTTACAGTAAAAATATGCCTTATGTGTGTATACATACATAAAAATTAAAAAAAAATTAGTAGTTGCATACGATTTTTTCCACGAATCGATAAATCCCAAAAAGAAAGGGGGTCTGGGGGTTCTCCCCCGGGAAAATTTTGATTCCTAGAATGCGGAACTTAGTTTTCCTGACTTTTGAGGTGTATTGTAGTTACTTTTAAGTTCTTAAAAATTCAAGGTTTTTCCCTCTTGAAAATTATTATAATGATTTTTATTTTATAATGAACCCAAAGAGAAAAGATAGGTTTTCCGCTCTTGAAAACGGTCAGGTAATTTTGTTTCCATTGTTATTACAGTAGATAGGCCTTAGGCCTATGTGTGTATACATACATAAAAAATTGTATACATACTTAAAAAACTTCTTTTTCCATGAGTCGATAAATCCCAAAAAAGGGGGGTCCGGGGTTCTCCCCCGGGAATATTTTGATTCCTAGAAGGCGGGAAATGAGCTTCCTGACTTCTGAGGTGTCTTTTAATTACTTTAAATTCTTCAAAATTCAAGGTTTTCCCCCTCTTGAAAATGATTAAATGAATCAATGAACACCAAAGAAAAAGGTGGTCCGAGTTCTCCTGGGAAAATTTCGATTTCTAGATGGCGAGAAATGAGCTTTCCTGACTTCTGAAACGTCATTTATAAATGACTTTTTAATTTCTCCAAAATTCAAGGGTTTCCCCTCTTGAAAACGGTCAGGTAAATTTTTCTCATTTTTTATTTTATGTGTGTATACATAAACAAATGAGTAGTTGCATGTGTATTTTTTTTCCATGAATCGATAAATCCCAACAAGAAAGGTTGGTCCGGGGGTCCTCCCCCGGGAAAATTGTGATTCCTAGATGGCGGGAAATGAGCTTTTTCGACATTTAAATTGTGTTTTAATGAATTTTATGTTCTTAAAATTTTTTTAATTTTCTTAAGTGTAAAAAAAAATAAAAAAAAAAAAAATCAGCTCACGGGTCCTGAAAAGGTAGGTCTAGAATTCTTCTCCCCTCAAGGGAGGGGTCAGGACCGATGACACCCCTCCCCAAGGTCCGCCAATGTGAATTGCGAGAAAATGTAACTCGGTTGGGGACTGGATAAACATTCTCTTTCCCATCCTTCTCCCCTCTTTCTTTTCTTGCATTTCTTTCCGATCATACAAAAATCTCCAGACATTATATATTTTTTGCCAAACAATAATAAATAAAAATAATAATAATAATAATAATAATAATAATAATAATAATAATAATAATAATAATAATAATAATAATAATAATAATAATAATAATCTCTCTCATCATTCTTTATATCCAGGAAGGTCGAATATTAAGGATCTTCATGTTAAATCGCATGATTCTAGATGTAGCAATTTCAGGAGGTTACCTTGTTGGAGAATTAAATCAATCTTTATAGCAATCATACAAGTGTTGATTGGAGTATACATAATAGCAGTACTAAAATAGTAAAATACACTCAAACACATCGAGCAAAAAACAGGGACAGGACAGACATCAATATAGAATTCAACATCGCGACAAAACAGTTATTACATTAAAATCATAATCATTGCAAAAGCCCATAAAAAATTAAATTATTACATTACAATTGTTAAAAAATACAGAAGTGGCTTGATATAGTTCCAAAATTGAATTCAATCGTCATACATAATTTATTTAACATTAGATTTAATTTGGGACCAGTTTTTGTCTTGTACATTTAAAGTAGCTGAAGTATAAGTTTCATGCCACTTCCTCGATCCACTTCCTACCATTAGACCATTGAGATTCACGATTCAGTTTACATTAAATTTTAAGAGCATGAATAACTCTCTTATCTGCTTTAACCATGCATCTGGCATATGCCAGAGAATGAGACTCTCGATAAACGTCAGATAGCAGAGGCATTGACAAACCCTCAGGACTAAATAAAAAAAGCTGGCGTAGATCCATTTATAATAATAATAATAATAATAATAATAATAATAATAATAATAATAATAATAATAATAATTATTATTATTATTATTATTATTATAAATATTATTAATAATAATAATAATAATAACAGTAACAGTAACAATAACAATAACAATAACAATAATAATAATAATAATAATAATAATAATAATAATAATAATAATAATAATGGATTTATTCGGTGTAAACACCAAAGATAGCCCACGAAAGTCTAGAAGAAGACTTATTTCCAGTGGGGTCCTTCTGGTGGTGATTGGACAGTACACCGGGAGACAATCCCCTACTCTTTTCCGAAGAGTGTACTACTCTTTTCCGAAGAGTGTACTGTGTTCTTTAACGTGCACATGGGCCATAAATGCACACGGGACCAACGGCTTAAACGTCTCATCCGAAAGACGGTGCGCTATGTAACTTGTATCTCAGCCCACTAGCTGAAACACAAGGAGAGGCAGCGATGGGAATTGAACCGGGGACCTAGAGATCTCCACGGTTCACCGCACACACAGTGGCTACCACCAGATTAGCCGACTGAGCTAAGCTGCTCTCTTAAATAATAATAATAATAATAATAATAATAATAATAATAATAATAATAATAATAATAATAATGTAAAAGTGCTCGAATAATACTATAATGAATGAATGAAAATACTTTAATTGACCTTTTACGATAGTTTGAGTATTACTGACCTCTATATACAACACTTACATTAATACTTGCTTGTTTCGTCTTGTATCTTATCGGTAGTATTTAAACCGTTAGTAGCATAAGCGTTATTACCTGATGACGTAGGACACGTCGAAACATGTCGTTCATAAGTTTTATATACTTTATTAGATGCATTACAGCATTTCCATTTGCATATCTTATGTTCTTATTAAATATTCGAAATAATTGTTATGAATGAATATTATTCTAAGTTTAAAAAATGGTTCGTGTGGGAATCGAACCCACCCAAGGGACGTATCCAGGGTGGGAGAAATTGTTGGCGTTTAATTTTGACTATAATGGTGATGTCGTGATGATGAATTTTACTAGGCCTATATAAAAGTGTCATTTCCGGCCATCTCGAGAGGTACTATTTCCTCAAATTTTCTCACCTCAGCCCCAGCCATGGTGGGGCTGAGGTGGATGTGGAATCACGTTTTTGAAGTAGGCCTATGTAAAGTACATACTCAAAGATAATGTTTTTAAGCTTTGTTTTCTATGGTATATCACACACACACACATTAATTAAGATCTCTATGGTTGTCAAAAATCTCTGATACAAGATCATGAGAATTTTTTCCTTTTTGGCGCTTCATTTTGACTAATGGTGATGTTGATGAATGATGAATTTTACTAAAAGTGTCACTTCTGGCCATCTAGAGGTACTATTTCCTCAAATTTTCTCACCTCAGCTCCAACCATGGTGGGGCTGAGGTGGGTGTCGACTCACGAAATGCCCTCCCCATCCACCTTTCAAAACAGATCTGTGCCCTTCCCTGGGTATGACATTAAACTCCATCGAGTCGGCTCCTGATGTATGTCTTAGTGACTGATGTTTGTTTTTAGGATGTGATCTGTTTTTTTTTTTTATTATGACTATTTTGGATAAAGAATGTTTTGAGCAGAGGTGGATTCAAGGCCCCCACCCCTCCCTTAATTTTTTTTTAAGGAAAAAAAAAGAAAAATATATTCAAATTGAAGTGCGAGAGTGTAATTTCCGGCAATCCAGAGATGCCCTAATCATAAATTTTCTTACCTCAGCCCCAACCATGGGGGCTGAGGTGGGTGGTTTGCCGGTCTGTGAAAGTCCCTCCCTCGTTCACCTCTCTTTCGAATTCCTGGACCTGCCACTGTTGATTTATTATATAATTATTTTTGCGCTTATTTATAATGTGTCTATTGCAATTTGAAATTTATCCTCTCAAACAATCCTAAGAACGTTTAGAGTGGTGAATAAAAAAACCCCCTTTAGCAGAGGTAACAATGTGTAAAAGGTACAAGAAGAACATGTAACTTACAGCTTCATTGTACAGAACTGCATGCACAAAAATAATAATAGTGCTCACGCTTTCATTTTCTCCCGACTTGACTATTGCAACTCTCTTTTATTTAACATTCCTAAAATCCAAATTAACAGGCTTCAACGACTACAAAACTCTGCTGCACGCATACTAACATTTACTAACAGACGCACTCATATTACCCCCATTTTACCTGAACTTCACTGGTTGCAAATTGATTAATTGACAAATACATTAATCAACTTCTTCCCAAATATATGCCTGGCCGTTCCCTACATTCATCTGATCTCAATTTAATTTCTGTCCCTCGCACCAACACTAAGACCTTCGGACACAGATCATTTTCATTTGCTGCAGCCACACTCTGGAACGCACTACCACTTCACATTAAAAAATCAACATCAATTGCTTTATTTAAAAAATCACTCAAAACGCACTTATTCCAACAATAACATGAAGCGCCACTGATAATTACTTCGGTTTTTTAAATGGCGCTATATAAGTTCTTACCTTATTATTATTATTAAGAACTTTAAGTACAGAATGTAGCAGGAGATAACTTTTTGTTACATGTGACACCAATTCATTATGAAACATTAGAAGATACTTGGTTTATAAATTATACAGTGGTGGCTCCAGAAATTTGCTGAAGAGTGATCGGGTTCCCGGTCGGGATCCGGAAAAAAAATCAGGTTCACAGCTAGTATGGACCTTCTTTTAGACCACTATATTAGGGATTGCCAATCAAAATAACTTTGAATAGTTGAATTAATTTGTTATTTTTTTATCTCATGTGGCATAGGACGACACTGGCGTCACCACTGGGTGTATATGGTAATTGCAAGGTCAAATCCTTCTAATGTGTTTTAGATCACAAAACATTTTGAACTGCTTGGATTTTCTAGGCAGTCTATAGTAGACCTATTAACTTGTTATCATTCATAGAATATGTACATGATAGGAAAACCTAACTTGGTATTCAGTCATCCAGAACTTGTGCTTGTCCTCCTTTGCCTTCTAAGTTAATTGATAATAGTCCCTCAAATAGAAATAACATTTTAAGATAAATTGTTTTACCTAAAAGAAGGGCCTCAATGTGTATTGATGGTTAAAGAATTTGTTTGTAATAAATAAAACCATGATGAAAATGCTTATATTTAGTTTCAAACACACGTGTGTAGCCTAATATTATAAATAAGATAAGCCCTATGTCATATTGTTTTCTATATAGGGGGTGCAGGTAGGGTGGGTATGATAAATTACTAACCGGAAAAATTATTACCTTTGCCCCCCCCCCCGTCCCACGCCTGCATGTCATATAGGAGCTTGTTGAACACTCAGAAGCTGTGTTGACGATTTAATTCACTTCAATTCAATTTATTGCTTTTGTGTGCAATCAAGATCTACTATCCACTAAAAAACATACACTACAATACAATAAATTTTACAGTTGGTTCTGTCTGTAGAAGGCAAGTTCATATTTGCCTCCATAAAATAATTGAAAATTGAGCAGATCATTCCCCTCATGGGGCTGCTGATCATGATTTGATACAAATGGCAAAAGCTGCCTCGATGTATGACAATCAAGCCGATCATTCTGCCAATAATAATTAGAAACAAAATGTTGGTCCAACTGCTAAAACCCCATAATAAAGCACAATTAGGCCTAAAAAAAAAATTGTTTTGCCCTCCAGCGCTCGCCCCTAGCTAACAGAAAAATAGTGGCATTTTTAAGAAAGTTTTTTTTTTCGATTTTTTGTTCACAAATTTTATAAAGTGATCTTTTATTTTT
The DNA here is from genome assembly GCF_011630105.1 of Anneissia japonica. Lineage (NCBI taxonomy): Eukaryota > Metazoa > Echinodermata > Crinoidea > Comatulida > Comatulidae > Anneissia > Anneissia japonica. Next base: position 96,460 of record NW_022694568.1, on the reverse strand, counting down.
CTCCATTTTCCACATGAAAGTTGTCTGAATTTGGTGTCTGACGTAAGATATCGCCATCCTAGGCCTATATTCATTGCAAAATATTGATTACAGGTTATTTTTATTCAGTCTGATGAATACCTTTTGAAAACAAATAGTGAGACAGGCTTAATTGCAAGTATTGCGATTTAATATGCTAATTTTGGTGACAAAATGAAAACTAAAAAAATACACTTTTTTGCGCTCACCCCTCCTATACAATTTTCAGCATTAAAGGGCAAACAAACAAGTTATTTTTTAGGCCTTTATATAAGTGTGCATAAAATAAGGAACACCCTGGATGACTTAAAAATAGATAATTTTGAAATTGTGTTAAAAACTGAAGCTCCTGAGGATATAAGAAGGTTTGATGTCAGCTGTTGTAAATCAGTCCTCAACTTCAGTCATATTATCAAACATAACTATATCCTACACCATCATTATTGTCCACTGGCTGTCTTGCATTGATTGCCATCTTAGCTGTATCATTCTGGTTCCACAGTATTTGGCACATACCATTCATGATGTTGGCTATATCCTCAATCTCAGCATTTCCATCAATTATCTTAGATCCATCACTCAACAACCTGAATCGACTTATATTTTTAATGTTTAATAAAGGGATGTTGTACCGTTGTCTGAAATTGCAGATCTCTTTTGTAGTGATGTCGCTGTTGCGTAGTTGATCAAATTTAGTTCCGATCACAATCTTTGGAATGTCTGATTCACAAACATGCAACATCTGAACAGGAAGGTCCTCAAAACTTGGTCGGTCAGTATATGAAAACAGGAAGATCATAGCGTTGGCAATGTCTGTACATGCCTGCAGATAAGAAAAACACTTGTTGCAAGCATACAGTATATCATAGTGTTGACAATGTTTTTACATGTTTGCAGAAAAAGAAAAACATTTGTTGCAAGCATACATCATCATAACAATAATAATAATATTAATATGCGGGTTTTTATATAGCGCTCAATACAACTAAGTCTCAATGCGCTTTTCAACATTATTACCCAAGTCATTGGCAAGGGCGTCGATCCGTGGCTGAAAGTGGGGGGGGGGGATGAGATGAAAAATAAAGTGAAGCCCCAGAAGCTCTGGCGCATATAGCCTTTTAATTGATTTTAAGCAAAGCAATTAACATTTATTTCCATACGAAATTTTCAAAATATCAAGTGGCGGATCCAGTAATTTGAAATAGAGCTGGGCCCAGAGAGGGACTTTTATAGATGGAGAGTGTAGCTGGACTACCACCTCAGCCCCACCATGGTTGTGGCTGAGGTAAGAAAATTTATGATTATGGCACCTCCAGTTGGTCGCAAATGGCACTGAATTTGAATATAATTTTAATTTTTCTCCACTTTTAAGTTTCGGAAAAAAAAAAATAGTGATGGTTAGCCGGCTGGGCCCCTTGAATCTGCCACTGAAATACTCATCATAAAAAGTTTTTAAAATTATCCTTTTTAGTCATAATTATGCCCGCTTATATATTTCGTGCAAACTAACATTCATAAAAATAATGATTTATTATCTACTGATTACTGCTCGTAACGTATTCAAAATTCGAACTATGAAAATCAAATAAGATAAACTTAAAACAGTCATTAATTTAGTCTTTTTTGCATGTACAGTACTTTTAAAATCAATCAAGAGGTTTTTGCTTTTCTCCTCTTTTTGAATTTCACTTTTGTGTAAGTAGTATTGCAAAAAAATTATTGTGAGTGTAAATAATACAGTCTAATTTACCATCAAACAGGACTAGGGAGATAAGGAGCACACAAAACATTAGTTAGCATTTTGATTTCACAAACATAAAGGTGATTTTCTTAATTTATCATTATCAGTGGCGGCTCCAGGAAAGCAAATTAGAGGGGAAACAGGGAGGGACTTGCAAGTTGGGAAAGAAAATTTATGATTATGACACCTCAAGATTGCCGGAAATGGCACTCTCAGACTTAAATTCTAATTATAATTTTCCTTTGTTTTTTTTTCCCTTTTTTTAAAAAATAATTTTGAAAAAATTAGGGTCGGCTCGGCCCCACTTGAATCTGCCACTGATTATTATGGCGTCATTGTGAGACTGCGTCAACATAACACTGGAGTTTGTAAACTTTTGGTAGGCTTATCACTTAATCGAAATAGGTAGACATCATATCAGTGTTAAAGGCTGAAATTATAAAAAACAGTAATCCTATGTATGTAGATAATATTAAACACTAGTATATACGTACAGGTCATAATAATATACAAAAAGAATAAATTGTTTATAGTAGAAATTGTGCACTTTTGAGTTTGGCCTAATAAGAATACATGCTTCCAATTTTAACAACGTTCAGTACATTGTTTTCACAAAAAATTTAGCCTCTGATAGTCGTTGCACCCATAAAATCGATCTAGTGGGTTTCTGAGATGGTTACGAAATGTTTAAACAATTGCGTTTTTACTCGGTTTTGGTCCAGAAAAAATACGTACTGAACTTAGAAAAGTGAACAGACAAAATTCATGAGTCATGCGTAATTGTTATTCTTTCCATTCGCTTTTAAAAGTGGGGTTTTAATTATAGAAGATTGGTGAAAAGTGGGGGGGGGGACAATCGACATGATGTCCTCCACACTTTGAAAAGTGGGGGGACGCGTCCCCCTGTCCCCCACCGATCGACGCCCGTGGTCATTGGAACGATGCCTATGGGGGAAATTCCATAGTTTGCTGCATGAAATATATCAGCGCATATTGCACCTGAACCTCCTTAGGTACCTACTTATAATCCTGGGTGAAGAGAAGCAATGAAGATAAAGTGCCTGGCTCAAGGACACAAGCGAAATGCACAGCAAGGGATTGAAACCCCGACCTCGAGGTTGGGAAACCAAACCGTTCCAGCTGCACCAAACCACTTCCACAAAGTGGTTTGGTGCATAAAAAGGACTTTGTTGATAAATAACACCATAATGTGTATCTAAGATCGACTGTAGAGCATATATCACATTATAACGATTAAAGAGAGGGGGGGGGGGGCCCCGTCAGCCCGACAGGGGCCTCCCTCTCGGACCGGGGCCCTACTAAATTTGTCAAAATATTTGTTAACTGGAGATAAAAAGAAAGTCATATTCACAATTTTATGTTTGTGAAGTGCCATTTCCGACCATCTAAAAGTGCCATATTCATAAAATTTCTTACCTTCTTGGTATAGACTTTCCCCCCTGGCCTCAACTTTCTGGATCCATATTATATCATTTATTCGTCGTTAAAAAACATTTAGAATAAAAATGCACATCGATGGAATTCCCCAAAAGGGCCACCAGTTTAAAAAATACACGGGGGCCCCGGTCCCATTGTTACGCCACTGATCATAGTGTTGACAATGTTTGTACATGCCTGCAGATAGGAAAAACACTGGTTGCAAGCATATTGTATATCTTAACATTGGTAATTGCATTGTAATTTTATATAAAAATTGTTTGGTTAGTTCTCGTTTGTTTCTTATTCTGTATTTTATATTTAATATTTTGGACTACAATGGAAACAAGTTTGCCTTATTTGTACTTTACTGTGTTTTTTATCCATGAATATTATTTTTGTATTCAGAATAAGAAATAAAATTTGGCATCACCACAGAAGAATATGACATATCATGATAGTTAATTAGTGATTTTGGAGGATAACTGGTCAGTATTTACGCTTTTCCAGATAAATCGAAATGGATGAATTTTGCAAATGTGTCACAAGCCTTTCCACAACTACATAGTAAAAATACAACAATCATTTTAACAAATACCTTTATCTGAACTTACTGGCAAAACATGATCAAATTTCTTTAGAATATTTTCTCCTGCATCCCATAATTGAAATTTAAACATCAACACTTTGCCACTTCCATCAGTAAGCTTTGCTGGCCAATACACCACTGATGTCTGCAAACCTATCGCAGAGAAGAAAGTTGATTAATGTCGTCATAATTTTATCTTTTAATATAATTTCCTATAATCACTATTCATTAAAACAGTAGTACTCAGGTACATTTAAAATATTTATTTAACAAACACAAAAACACATACAAAATGTCATTTACAAATTATAGATTATTCCTGTTTGTCACAATACCACTTGATATCATTTTATCACTTTGTTATCATTGCAAAAAGCGTTCATGCGGATGCCCTTTTCTTCACTGACAAACAATTGATCCCAATTTCTAACATAATTATTAAGAAGTTGTATCTTAATTTTCATTGCAAATGTTAATTGATGATAACTAATATAATGCAAGCTTTTTGTGTTTTTAGTACATTTTGATGGTAAATTATTAGGTTTTAAAATGCCTATTCCAAAAAGCCTATTCTAAACTATTAAGATTATGAGGTCATTCAGGCATAACCAACGACCAAAGGCGCCACCTGGTGTTGCGACGACGACTGTGGTACTCTATAGAGTTCAGTGTGCAACTCTGACAGCACTATGACCAATGAAATTTTTTTATTTTTTTCCAATCAGTAGACCGTGGGGAATGAATTAGTTATTCGTATACAGTTCAGAGCGCTGTTTAGGATGAAATTAACAGGTCTTTTTATTTGGAAATGCTCAATTTAATTCTGCTTGCAGTAATGCATAAAAATCAAAGATTTTCGACCCAAAATTGGAGTGCAAAGTTTTGCTTAAATAAACATGGAAACTCCAAAATGCCAAAATCGGAGTGATTGGCATGTCTGCATTTCTTGATGTGAAATGATATATTTGTGATATATTGAAGATGTTACTGTAGAATGAAACAGGAAGTTTCTACATAGATTAGACCCTTTATGTTAATATGCTGCGACTTTTATATACTTATATACTCTAAGGTCTAGAGGTCATAAGGTCTACCTTGCTGTAACAAAGTGATGAATTAGGACTGCTAAAATGTTGATCGGTTGGTAGGTAGGGAAGTTCTTGTTTGTTTTGTTCTTTTGTTTTTGTTTTTTTTTTGTTTTTTTGCTAATTTAAAACTTGTAATGAAAAGACCTCTTGATACATTTCAAGTCTTCAAATTCCCCATAGAGAGCAAGGCCTCATTTTAACTTGAAGATTTTACAGTGTAGTGTTTGATCAGGTGGAATGTATACACTCTTACAATCCCCTGTACGAACAGACAAAAGAAAGACAAAATAATTACACACAAAACATAGGCCTAGCTGAATTTGAATTGCGGACGATAAGACGATATTTTGTGACTTTTTTTTTATGTAGAAAAGGACAGATCAAAAACTATTCTTTTTTACATTGCCTTTTAGTCAAACCACATGAATCTAGGTGAAACAATGTCATGTGTTCGAAACAGCTACGAAAATCCAGAATAAATATCGACAGTAAAGTTATTTTTCCCACAATTAAACTGAAATATGGAATTATATTCACTTCGTAAGATGAAGACTTAGGTAATCTATGTTGTTACAACTTTTCAGACAGGTAGATTGCGAATCCCCAACGTTATCTGACATAATGTTACATCATTTTGGTTGTAAGCATAATAATAAAGCATAATTATAATATACTGTAGATACAAAAAAAAACATACCAGGTGTTTCTATATGACTCTTAGGAACAGCAAGTCCTGATAATTTTGCTACAGTACTGGTTTTACCAACACCAGCTTTGCCCGATACAAAAATCTTGTATGAAACATTATCATAAATTAAGCCTGCTGGTAATGCTGGAGATTCAAGAGAACCTAGAAAGACAACAATACACAATCAATAAATTTACAAATAAAATTACTTTCATTTTAGATGTATGTACTATTTTCATTTTTCACTATCATGATTATTATTGTTTTTTATTTTGTACTTTTTCTCATTCAACACAATACTGTTGCTTTATGTTTTCAGTTATTTTCTACACCATTTCTTTCTGCCTACATCAATGTACAGATTTGTTTTGTGTACTGTGTTGCTTTGTTTTTCTTTTACATCCTACACCACTACTATTTTTTTATTTTATGAAACTGACCACGAGCTGTCTCTTATACACATTTAGATGTGTATAAGAGACAGCAGTAGTACTCAGGTACATTTAAAATATTTATTTAACAAACACAAAAACACACACAAAATGTCATTTACAAATTATAGATTATTACTGTTTGTCACAATACCACTTGATATCATTTTATCACTTTGTTATCATTGCAAAAAGCGTTCATGCGGATGCCCTTTTCTTCACTGACAAACCATTGATCCCAATTTCTAACATAATTATTAAGAAGTTGTATCTTAATTTTCATTGCAAATGTTAATTGATGATAACTAATATAATGCAAGCTTTTTGTGTTTTTAGTACATTTTGATGGTAAATTATTAGGTTTTAAAATGCCTATTCCAAAAAGCCTATTCTAAACTATTAAGATTATGAGGTCATTCAGGCATAACCAACGACCAAAGGCGCCACCTGGTGCTGCGACGACACGACTGTGGTACTCTATAGAGTTCAGTGTGCAACTCTGACAGCACTATGACCAATGAAATTGTTTTATTTTTTTCCAAATCAGTAGACCGTGGGGAATGAATTAGTTATTCGTATACAGTTCAGAGCGCTGTTTAGGATGAAATTAACAGGTCTTGTTCTTATCTAAATCATATGATTTTATTATTTGGAAATGCTCAATTTAATTCTGCTTGCAGTAATGCATAAAAATCAAAGATTTTCGACCCAAAATTGGAGTGCAAAGTTTTGCTTAAATAAACAGGGAAACTCCAAAATGCCAAAATCGGAGTGATTGGCATGTCTGCATTTCTTGATGTGAAATGATATATTTGTGATATATTGAAGATATTACTGTAGAATGAAACAGGAAGTTTCTACATAGATTAGACACTTTATGTTAATATGCTGCGACTTTTATATATTTATATACTCTAAGGTCAGAGGTCATAAGGTCTACCTTGCTGTAACAAAGTGATGAATTAGGACTGCTAAAATGTGTCTCTTATACACATCT
>NW_022694568.1:60908-85295 GCF_011630105.1 Anneissia japonica | reverse complement strand
CTATTACTGTTATTACATCAGTTATTATTATTATAATCATATTGAAAAACGGAGACAACATAATTCAGCATTCTTTATTACAAACAATCAATCGATTTAATTGCTTTTAAAATTCATACATAACAAAACACAAAAAAAAAACATGAATGTAAATAATTTAATGAATTCCGATTTTATTGAATTACCACCATAGCTTAATAATTCAAAGTTACAAATAATACAAGATCAGATTGTAAATGTATTCCCAACTCGGTTTATATCTGTTACTTCAACCAGTACAACGAGTTGGTATCTCCTCCATGGTTGAAACAAGAGAACTGCTTTTGCGCTAGACTAGTTGGGTTTGCGTACAAAGGATGCCGCCAGCTCTAGACAGGCATGGGAAACTCATTCCAACAAGTTGCCATACGCTCGATTGTACACAAACACATGTATTGCTGCATTTTGTTGTTGGCGGTCGTACATCTCTATCTTTGGCTGGCTGCCACGATCGAGAGATAGCATTCCATACTACCGAATTTTCACACAGTTTATTACACACACACAAACACAATCTCAGTGGCTTGGCCATTCGTTCTTATGTGACTAATTGTGTAGAGTATAGTCTATATTTCAGTCGCTGCAAAACATCTGATATTTTAGAGGTTGCCCGTCGGGACCTACCCTTTTAAATTTGAGTTGCCCGACGTAAATTTTTGGTTGCTGCGGGACGTCGGGCACCCGATTCTGCGAGCCCTGCTAGGTACAGTATAGAACGATGTTCATTTATTGACGGAAGGCCAGTCTAATCAGTGGTTTTATTATTTTATCATCTCACAATTATTGCTGGTTCTGGCCAGTTATTTTTACAGGTGAAATTGACGGCTAAAACGGTTTCGGGAGAACACTGCGTAAATAATCACATAATTATATTTAATGTAATAGGACTTATCTATTTAAATTATGTATATTACAAAAATGGAAAATTATACAGTTCTTACAAAATTAGATTGAAATAAAGGTGGGTGTCTCACACGGAAGAGAATAATTTTCAGTTCAGAATTCATTCTGTTAATTAATAATATTAGGGGTATTGTTTGTCGTTTTTTTTAGTAATATATATTTCATTATATAATAATTGAGTATTAGGAGATTGTATTTACTATTGATGTAAAATATATTATATAAATAGATTCAGGATCAATTTATCCGAAGTCAAGAATTAGATTCCATTATATGAGTAAAATATAAACAAATCGATTAAAAATTAAAAAATATATTTACGGGTCATTCCGTGTCAAATCAACCAGATTTCAAAAAAGGTTCCAGTATGACCCTCTCAGATTTTGATGAAACGCCATAAAAATGATCCACTATGTGAAAAACCAACACTTAAACAAAATTAGTGTTATAGGTTTTGTAGTTTCTGAGATATTGACTCCTCAAAAAAGGGGCGTGGTTCTTCAAGATGCACAAACGCAATTTCCTCCAATTTTGGAAACTTATAACTCGAGATTGGTAATAGCTATCAAGGTCAAACTTGGTATTCTAACTTATATTCCACCATATTACACAAATATGGCATCAGATTAACTGTTATCCATTCTCTTTTAAAGTTATCTACACTCAAAATAGCCACTTTGTTTAACAACGCAATTTTTTTTGTGATTTTTGATGTCACCCTGTGTCCATGTGAGTGAGTGTATACATCTTATATTACAGATGTATTATCTATGGGTAGTTGTCTCTAGTCACAAGCAAGTACAGGCTGATCAAATGAATTAAAATGGATTGGCATCCATTCAAAGTTGGGACCATCCCTAAAAAAGTGAAAAAAAGCCTATGTTTCCCATTAACGGTTCGTCATGTGGACAGTTAAAATCTTTTCTGAAATTTACACCAGTTAACCAGATGTATTAGATTACTTATACACCAAATTTTAGTTTTGGTACTCAGCTCCTTCAGGGTTAGATACTATGTTGAAAACTACATTGTATATTTTAACATAATCGGAAATAACAAAAGTTTTTAAGAGTTGGATCATTCCATGCCATGGGATCATAGATTTTTAAAATTTTTTATACTGACAGTTATTCATGTGAATTGAAAAACCTTGTTTTCCCGTAGCGGTAGTTTGATGTAAAAGGGGGTGTGGCACAAATTAGTGCACTGTGAAATTAACTTTGATTTTTGTATGCTAATATCTTTGGAAGTAACCTTCGGATTTTGTGGTGTAGGACATCTTTTACTGCTGATTCCAAATCTGCAATCAGAAAAGTTGTAGCATGTACCATTGTGGAATAGCAATGTCTAAAAATGGGACAAAAACCTGTCTGGACCAACTTTTTGCATTTTTGGAGGGCTGTATCTGGGGCAAATAAGCTTAGTTAAGTTTATAACTATATATATATATAAGTACTACTGGGTGTGGGTTATGATTCCTAAAAATTTGCAGATTAAAAAATGTTTTTCTTTTTAAGTTACGGCTACCTGAACAATGGTCCAGGCAGGTTATTGTCCATTTTTAGACCATTGCTTTTCCAAATTGGTACATGCTACTTTTCTGATTGCAGATTTGGAATCAGCAGTAAAAGTTGTTCTACACCACAAAATCAGTAGGTTAATACTATAATAGGCGTTGAACTTCTGAAGATATTTGGATATGAAAAATTCAAGTTCAGTTTGCAGCGCACTATTTTGTGCACACACCCCTTTATGTCAAACTGCTGCTACGGGAAAATTAACAGGAATTGGAGTCTCAAAATTTCAGGTTTTTCAATTCACATGAATATCTGTCAGTGTGCAAAAAATCTATGACCGATGGCTTGGAACAACCCAACTCTTAGCAACTTTCGTTATTTCCTATTATGTTAAAATATGTGTCTGGACCATTGTTCAGGTAGCCGCAACTCAAAAAAGTAAATCAGCCTGTGCTTGCTTGTGGCTAGAGACAACTACCCATAGATAATATATCTGTAATATAAGATTTATACACCCACTCATATGGACACAGGGTCGAAAATCACAAAAAAATTGCATCATTAAACAAAGTGGCTATTTTGAATGCAGATAACTTTAAAAGAGAAGGGATAACAGTTAATCTGATGCCATATTTGTGTAATATGGTGGAACATAAGTTAGAATACCATGTTTGACCTTGATAAAGCTACCAATCCCGAGAATATAAGCTTCCAAAGTTGGAGGAAATTGTGTTTGCGCATCTTGAAGAGCCACGCCCCTTTTTTGGGGGCGTCAATATCTCAGAAACTACATATCCAGTAGGGCTAATCTTTTGTGTATGTTGATTTTTCACATACTGTAGTGAATCATTTTTATGGAGTTTCATCAGTCGACCTGGGACCTCTGGTTGATTTGACACGGAATGATACTTATTTATAATTACATTTTTATTTAATACACTTACCGTACTTGCGCGAATAAGCACCCGGGCGCTGAAAATATTTTTTGCACTTTCTGAGGGGCGCTTATTCAAACAGGGCGCTTATTTAAATGGGGCGCTTATGAAAACAGAGTGGAAATTGAGGGGGCACTTACGGAAATAGATGAAAATCGAGGGGTTCTTTAATTGGAAATTATTCTAATAGTTAAAAATACAAGTGGCACTTTTTGAATGAAAAAAAGATTATATAAAGACATTATGAATGGTGGTTAGAAAAGATAATCGTCCAGAGAACATGGCTCATAACAAGAATGCGTGAACATTTACATGACAGCAAAATAGCAGATGCAATTAGTGATGGGTAGTGGTTAGCTTGTTGGCCATTGGCAGATTGAGATTAGCAGGATGGCAGGATCATTGTATTTTTCTTGAAAACTCAGATGAGAATGTGCGAAAAAAAGAAAAAGAGGAGTAGGACTAGACATAGACAAATATGTAAAAAGATTAAAGTTGGAAATATACTGTCTGTCCAGGGATCGGAGCTCTCATCTGTCCAGGGATCGGAGCTCTCATCCGTCCAAGAGAAATTTCCTTATTTTGATATTGACTGAAGAAAGAATGTGTTTCCACTCTACAGCTCAAATCATGCCAACAACCACAGTCCAAGGATTGATTGGATTATTGACTTGCTAAAAAAAAAAAAAAAAAATCTTATGAGGGGGCGCTTATTCAAATTAAAAGGGGGGCGCTTATTCAAATTAAAAGGGGGGCGCTTATTCAAATGGGGCACTTAAGGAAATTTTCACGTTAGGAGGGGCGGTTATTCGAGAGGGGTGCTTATTCAAACGGGGCGCTTATTTGCGCAAGTACGGTATTTATAACATCTTTCATCAAATATCTACTCAGTTCAGGACTGCTCATTTTATTATCATTGTATGTAGATAAATTTGTAGGGCTAACGGTACAGTACCGTATTTATAGTTTATTATTTTAATACATCAACCCTGTACTACATAAACCATTACTGTTCAAGATACGCCCAAACTATGCAAGATATCACAATAAAGAAGGTGGCAGGGACGATTAAAATTTTCGAGAAGAAAGAAATATATTTTTCATTTCCCGAAAGACATCAGCTCTTGTTTTCTGTCACTTGTGATTAGTCTTAACTAAAAATATGCCTAAAAGTCAGCAATCAGCAACACCACAATGAAGCAACGATGATAAGCATACTGATGATAAAGAAGATCTTCAATGATTTTATGAATGCTGCACCACCATACTGTAATTACCATCAGAGAGATTTGAAATGCATGACACCAGTTGTCTGGAGGTTGGGTGAGAGAGGCAGAACCCGGTGGGTTCAGAGGGTGAGGGCCCCTGGCACTCCGATGATCTGAGCATTTTTAACCTGTTTAAAAACGATTTCAGGGAGTGTTGAAATTGCGATATGTTACAAAAACAGTTATTGAAGCCACGTACAATTTTAGTTTCAATTACATTTTAAATTTGAGCACCCAAACTATTTCCACGAATTAATTTATTTATTTAAACAAACACAAAATGAATAGGTATAGGCCTACGTGTACTGACAATTTTTAGTAACACGTAAGTTCACGTAAATAGGACTACTGTCTAATAAAGTTATTTTTATTAAAACTAATGTTTTCTAATTTTAAATGCATCCTGAATTCCTGATAATTTGTTATCATGCAACTTGTGCTAAAATGCGTGTTTCCACCACAATCGCCTTGAAATGCGGGACTGTCTTGCGCGATGCGAGACGGTTGGTAATTATGCACCACACCATAAGAACAATAACTTCTTTTTCCAATCACCTCAAAGAGCATAATAATGTAAACCTGGACAACATCGTAGGGTTAAACATTCCAAGTCAGTAACGGTATAGATGTTTTTTGTAATGCAATATTCATCGATTTTAGTTCAGTAAAGTATGGTACTATATAAACTGTAGAGTTCCAAAGTCAACTTGTTCTCATTATGTATCATGTGCATTTTGTACTTTGCAGGGAACATTTCTCTAATTATATGGCCAACACTCTGAATAACTGAACAGTTTTCCGGATTCATTTCATCCACAGCACAACAGTTACAATTAAAAGATGAATGTAAATGGTCGTGAATGAAGAACACATTATTTTAGAAAAATAACCAAGCTTAAAATTAGTGATATAAATACATTTATTTCTAAACTAATATCTCAGTTGTCCCTGCAATTAACCTTCTATAAACTGATTTCTTGCATACTTGACACATTAATTAGCGCCAAAAGTAAGGCATATTTTTTTTATGAAATAACAAATAGTTTATATAGCTGTACAGAGCTGATGTATGCTAATTAGCAGAGGTTACGTATAAAATATACTGTACATGGTAAAATTTAGGCTGACATAGCTCAGGGCATAGTAACCACCTACATTATTAATAATAATAATAATAATAATAATAATAATAATAATAATAATAATAAAAAATTCGGGGAAATATTGATGCGGGAATAAAAAAAAAATTTTTCCGCATCACTTAATATTTGAATAGCATACAATAAAAATGCAATTTTGTAACTTTAAATACATTTTCTTTAAAAAACTAATATTAAACCTGTTTTTATACGATATTTACTATTATAGGCCTGGCTACAGGCCAAATATAAACAGTCCCTCCCTCATCGATAAAAACAAAAGCGAAATAATTTATTATACCTATTAAAAATTTAAAAAAACGCCCTCCTACATCAATTTAAAAAAAAAAAAAGAGTGATATCTAATAATGTATCCGAAATACTGTACTCATTTTGTTTAAATTTAGAATAAGTTCATCACCGTTCATGTAGTAGTACATTATATCTTGAGGTAAGGTCATGGTTGAATGTGTTTCTGCTGACACATCAATGTCAACGCATTACTTACCGAGACACGACGGGCAAAACCAGGCGAGTATGGGCAATTCCATAATTAGGTGGACATGACCTAAAAATTAAAATTTATTTTTTTCTCAATTATTTTGGTTTTGTATGACTAAAAACATACCAGCACTTATGGAAAACACAATAATCAGGATGCATTTTCAGTATATGGTAAAATCTCATATTTATGTCACATGTTAATTTAAAATTTTCAATGTAAATCATGAAAATTTTTAACTAGCCCAAGTATGGATTAAGGATTGCTTTATCCATGCAATTTTATCATTTATTTATTGAGTTATACCCTTTCACACATTTGTTACCCAAAATTATGTTTTGAAAATAGATTCAGGCTACAAAGTTTGAACTTTGACATCCTTTAGGGGTCATGTAACGTTACTAACCAAAAACACAAGATTATTTTTGTACAAGGAGAAAGCAATTACTAGGAATTTTCTTATTTAAAATTTTGCTCTTCTGTATAACACTGAAGCAAAAAACAAAAATAGTTCTGGTTCTTATTTGGTAACAGGGCTAATAAAAGCAGTCGAAATCTGTAACGTTACTAACCATGTAACGTTACTAACCAGTGTAATACATCTTGAGGATACTATTATTTCTTACTATTATATACTATCTACTATGTACACATAAATAGATTCTAATATTTTAATATTAATAATCAATTTATCAAGTAATTTAAATAATTAATTATTAAATAAGTGATAGAAAACCAAATAATTTTTATACATGAAAAATTAACGTAGGCCTATTTTTTATACGTTTCAATATATAAGTAGATGTTGATGCGTACATACAGAACAATGTGTAAAAATACAGAACAAAATTACACGCGTTATCGACATGCGCACATTTTTCAAACAAACGGAAAAGGACGTTCATCATCATAGCAGAACAAACAACAGAAACACATACACGTACAACGATACACTCATGATTATGTTCATCCGATCATATTGTACATTTATACGTACTTCCAGGTAAGACATTTGTTTTAGTTTGTTTTCTAAATGTCATTTGTTTATTTAGGCCTAGGTTAGTCTAGGCTAGACCTCAGCTATGCCTATTACTATATTATTTAAACTAGTACAACTGCATAAAATGTTCTTCGAACAAAATTATTTATGCGAGTCAAGTGAAAATAATGAATAATAAAAATATAACAAATAATATGAGCACGACTCATTGTCTATATTAGAACAGCGTTGGTACCGTGTACAATAGTGTTTTGCTGCAGTGACACCTCTCTGCTGGCGACTCGCTGCTGCTGGCGATGACTCGCTGCTGGCGAATCGATCTGCGCATGTGTATAAAATGGTATTTATTTCCTCCGAAAACTATGACAGTCTACAACAAGCGTCGCCTAAATGTAATAATTAGCACGTTGAAATAGGCTAGTAAATAAGTTTAACTGGGTTTGTAAATAATATTGGCCTCAAAATATTGTGGCTGAGACATGAGCCGATTAAACGTAGAAATAGAAACCTAGAAATATAGTAAAAACACTGAATAGTACTCCAGCGTCGCGACATGCCGACGTTGGTACGAGTAGGTTAGTCTACAAACGTCGCCTAAAGTAATTGATTTTACCCGGCAGAACGAAGAAGGAAACTCCGCTTTTCAGTTGTCTTAGGCGATGGTTTTTTGACAAACAATGACCTTTCAGAGGTCAAATTGCTGTCAAGAATATGAATTGGCTGCTTCGCAGCAATAAACAATTATAATAGAAAGATTAATTTAACATGGACATAGTAATTCATACTTTAACAATACATTAAATTTAAGTATTAAAATAATAACGTTAATGAATAAATAACAATAACTAAAACGTGTACATAGTATCACTACTACAATAATAAGATTAACATTTTCAGTCTTATAATAAATTTTATACAGCCGTTGTTATGTATTGACCTGGGCTACTATGGCTAATGACAGGTACACTTTCACCATTAAAGGCTTTTTCTATGAATGCAATGACCTGTACAAAACACGAGCTCCTGTAGACCAAACCCAGTACCATTACGATTTTAATCATACAGGAAATATCCTCAAGAAAAACAACTAAGTACAGTGCATTGAACTTTACACTAAAAAATAATTAACAGTTACTTGTAAATATATTTGTATTGCAGGGGCAGATCCAGAGATGTCCAAAAAGGGGGGGGGGGGCCGAAATTTGGGCCGATCGAGACAACGATGACCTAGGGGGTCCGAAATTTTTGTGTTCTAGACGCTCGAAAATAACATTTGAGGCGTTGTGGGCTATCATTTTTTTCTTTTTCCTTTTTTTAACCCCCAAAAAGGGGGGGGGGCGGGCCGGCCCCGGGGCCGGGGCCGGGCCCCCCCCCCCCCCCCTAAATCCGCCCCTGTATTGAGAGCCTAGTTATTTTTGAGGTGTAAAATTTACAAATTTGGGCTGGTAGAAGGCTAAAGTGGAAATAATACATTCTGTTTAGTGTTAAACACTTTCTACTGTAGACTCAAAGTATTTTTAAAAATATTTTTACTGACTTTGTGAACATACATTTTTTAAGTTTAAAATTAAATGAGACATGACATACCACAGATTTCCTGTGATGGACAAACTGTAACGTTACTAACCGTAACGTTACTAACCATGATTAATTAGTCTCATTAAAAAATGATGAGTCAGAATATAAAAAAATATGTGGTAAATTATTTGTCATCAATCTAGTAATAAAATAAATATGACACTTTGTTTCTAGTATGTTCCATTTGAGGAAACTTTTTGTCCAAAGACACTAAGTTTTTAACCATGTCCTTTTTTTCTAACGTTACTAACCGAATAAAAGTGTTACCATGACAACCCCAAATGCTGGTTTGAATTTTTTTTATTTTGCTGTATGTTGTAGATCTAGGGAGGATGTACCTATGGTATCAAAGCTAGTACTTTAGGTGCATTCATTTTGTTGTAAGGGTTAATCCAGATATCTAATTTTCTAAAAATGTAACGTTACTAACCGTGGAATTGCCCATATATATATATATATATCTTGTATAAAGAAATAATAATGGGTTCCAACACAGGAGTGGGTGGATTTTGAATTACTCCAGAAGTCGAAATTTGTGAAATTTGAATATTGTTATAGTGACTGCATTAAGCTTTCAAAATAATCTTTTTATTTAGTATATAATTGAAGAAGAAATATGTGGTAGACACCATTAAAAATAATATCTGATACCTAGTTTTTGTAAAGTGTAAGTGGATTTGAATAATTATTCATTCATTCAAAAAAACATTTATTTCCGTAAATGTTAAACAATATTTATAGTAAATCATTATTATAACAAGAATATATGTAAATAAATTAATAATATGAAAAACGATTAACTAGGATCTTTAATGGCAGATAAAAATATCTTTTCACGTAGGATACTCACAGAAACAACATAATATTAATAAAAACATTAAAAAGGCAAATTATACGCCATGCTTAAAATATTGGAACCACGCTTCAAAAAAATATTAATGCAAATACAAGGTCAATAAACAGACTTAGCGTGTCACTTGCTATGTACTAAAATAGCAATTGTTTGTATTGTTTGAATTTTGTGCACCACCCTTAAAATTTTCTGTATTTAGTATCTGTATATAATTGAAGAAGAAATATGTGGTAGACACCATTAAAAATAATAACTGATGCCTAGTTGTTGTAAAGTGTAAGTGGATTTGAATAATTATTGATTCATTCAAAACAACATTTATTTCCATAAATGTTAAACAATATTTATAGTAAATCATTATTATAACAAGACGACAAAAGAATTCCCCTTAAAATATGTTTTAATTATAGTAGTAGTATCCGACGACAAGCAATCAAGAAAAAACTAAACTGGAACAACTCTCTCGACACGAAATGTTTAGTGTATCATACAAACGTTTAAATACCTGCCTCTGACCACAAGCAATCAAGACAAGACTAGACAAGAATGACTCGCTCGACACAAAAATTTTAGTTTATTATTAGTTTATTTACAAACATTCAAATACCTCTGACCGCAAGCAATCAAGGAAAGACTAGACAAGAACAAACCCGTGCGACACGAAAAGTTTAGTATATTATACAACGTTGAGACCGCTACACAATGGCCTTTGCTTCGAGATTTGAGCAGGAAGGCAAGGCAAAAGCAGCTTTTTTAGCTACGTTTTTTGTCTGCTGATCGGTTAAAAAACGTATTTCATATTCATTTTATCACTGAAAAACAACTACTGTAAAATGTTTAGCCCATAAATTTGATGTGTGTGAAGAAAACAGTAAACAATATTTAAATTTGGACCTTCAAAAAGCAGTTAAAAAGAAATGGTTATGAAATTTTAGGGGGGGGCTAAAGCCTGTTTAGCCCCCCCTCTAAATCCGCCCCTGAACATAAACCGATTTTTAACGGAATTTGGACAATTATTGTTCTAAAAGTTGGTTTCTATTGATTATTAAGCAGTTTCTACTCTCGTGTGGTAATATTTTTATAATATTTTTTATATGTGTGGTTCCGCATGGTGGCGTGCTGTCCCGTGTGGTCCCGTTTGGTCTGTGTGGTATTTAGTAGGACCAGAGTTAGCAGACTTCTCAAAAGTACTAGCCTACGGAACTTCCGTAGTTAGGCCAAGGCTGTTGTATCCTTGACACGAATATAAATATAGTACACAATGATATCCAAAACATCAAGAACTTTATTTCTACTATACTCAGATACTCGACTCAAATTGACTCCCCTTTGTTAAGAAAGCACAGCTTATATACAGCATGTCAGGTGTACCTAATAATATTTAAATCTATCGTTAACTCTAGAGGGCGCAATATTACAACATCCCCTTTTCTTTCAAGTATTTAAATATTACTATAAAGAACATGGCCATAATAAAATACAGTATATATATTGCTGTCAGGATATAAAAATGCATTAACTCTCATAACAACACATTGCACTAAGACATTCAAATTTCACATAATATTTCATTTTTAGGGAACATAAAAAACATTCCACTGCTTGCCTATGTTCTTGAGCATGGTATGGACTAGTAGTGACATGTTCAAAGTTGTAATCTTGTGCAAATTGATGAAATTCTCCCAAAAACTGAGGACCGTTATCGGTGATAACTGTTTCCGGAATACCAAAAGGAGCAAAGTCAACTTTCAAAAGTGTTGAAGTGGAAACTGAAGGTTCTGCCCTTTGTGATAATTGTTTACTTGTACAATGTTCACACTTGCTTACATATTCAGCAATATGTTTCCCAATTGAAGGCCACCAAATCGCTCCTTTAGCACGAAGTCGGCATTTTGTTATTCCCTGGTGTCCATGGTGAATTCTCGACAGCATCTCCACTCGCAGTATTTTAGGAATAATTATGCGCTCACCAAAGGTCAAAATACCATCAATCATACTAATTTGATCTCGAAAATCCTAAAATGGTTTAATATCTTCTATGACATCCTTAGCATATTTAGGCCAACCATGATTTACATAGGAAGAAATAATAGTTAACATTTTATCATTAGTTGTCTCTAGAACAATTTCTTCAAGTCTTGCATTAGATGCAGGCCAATGCTTGGTAACCATTCTCACATGAGCTAACAATTCCTCTTCAAGATCTATATCTTGTGGTTCTGCAACATAATTTGGTTGAGGAGCACGTGACAATGTATCGGCAACAACCATAAGTTTACCAGGTGTATACTCAGCATGACAATTATATTTCATAAGACGTATCAAAAGCCTTTGACATCGTAGTGGAGCATCACATAAATCTTTAGAATTAATCAATGGTACGAGAGGTTTATGGTCAGTTTGTATTATTACTTTGAGTCCTCTAAGGTAAGTATAAAAACGATCACATGACCATACAGAAGCCAAAAGTTCTTCTCAATTTGAGCGTATTTCCTCTCAGAAGACGTTAATGTACGCGAACAATATGCAACAGGTCGCCATGTTCCATCACTCTGACATTGAAGTACACAACCTCCAATCCCATAAGCACTAGCATCAGCACTGACCATAGTTGGTTTTCCTGGATCATAAAATGCCAATGTTGGTGTAGAAACTAAAAGTTTCTTAAGATGGCTAAATGCTTTCTGCTGATCAGGACCCAATATCCAATCAACGTTATCTTTCAACAAATCATTTAGCGGTACAGCTATAGTAGATGAATGAGGAATAAATCTAGAAACCCAATTAATCATTCCCATGAAGCGTTTAACATCCGACTTTGAAGTTGGTACTGACATATTTACAATTGCTGCAATTTTAGCAGAATTAGCTTGTAGACCATCCTTATTAAGGGTATGTCCAAGAAATTTTACTTCAGTTTTTGACAGGTAAGATTTCTCCCTATTTAGACGAAGACCCATGTTGTAAATAGTATCTATAACTTTATGCAGACGATCATCATGTTCTTCCTGAGTACTCCCTGTAACTAAAACATCATCAATATAAACAACTACTCCTGGAATATGAGCTAACATATCACTCATAATTCGTTGATACATCTTTGGCGCTGAAGTTATCCCAAAAGGTAAACGCTGGAAACAATATCTTCCCAATGGAGTGATAAATGTTGTAAGTTTTTGACTATTTTCTTCAATAGGGATTTGCCAAAATCCTTGCTTAGCGTCTAATGTTGAAAACAATTTTGCTCCTGTAATCTTCCCAATTACATCCTCTATTGTTGGAATAGCAAAACGTTTACGCACAACACATTTATTAAGATTTCTCAAATCCAAACACAAACGAATTTGACCATTTTTCTTTGGAGCAATTACAATTGGAGCACACCAATCTGTTGGTTCTCGGATTCGTTTAATTACACCTTGCTCTTCCATACGAATTAATTCCTGTTCCACCTTTGGTAGTAACGGTATTGGAATGCGACGTGGAGTATGTACGCAATGCGGCACAGCATCAGTTGCAATTTTAATTTTACCTGGTAGACCTTTAAGACATCCTAAACCTTCA
The DNA here is from genome assembly GCF_011630105.1 of Anneissia japonica. Taxonomy (NCBI): domain Eukaryota; kingdom Metazoa; phylum Echinodermata; class Crinoidea; order Comatulida; family Comatulidae; genus Anneissia; species Anneissia japonica. The sequence goes on along the minus strand of NW_022694568.1, from coordinate 71,997 downwards.
AATACGTTAGTAGATAATGTATTAACTCGCTTTATTAATCCCAGAGATTCACAAACATCTTTACTAAGTACAGGCTCCAAGACAAGAAAATTTACCATAGTTCTACATCCTTTTACTGTACAATCCAATGTTATTTCTCCTAGAGGTATAACCTCGCCTCCAAAGAATCCAATCAATCTCATAGAATTAGGTTGTAAAGACTTATTTTTCAAATTCAGCATATCAAAAACAGATTTTGGTAAGATATTCACTTCTGAACCAGTGTCTACTGTTCCAAGTAGAAGTGTATTCTCATCCAAATCACTACTGCTATCAGGCACATACTGTTGCACAGCTTTTAAATGTTTTTTATGCATTTTTGCTTTACAAACACGTGAAAAGTGTCCAATCTTCAAACAAAAGTGACACTTTTTACCTTTCGCAGGATTTATTATTAAGAAATTAAATGAAATTGAACATAAATTAAAGTTGACAAATAGAAAATAAAGATTAAGTCTATGAATGATTTTACCTTTGTTTTTTAAATTTTTCTTTCATAGGCCTACAGTATTCTATTTAAAAAAAATGTTTAATGTTGTTATTTCCGTTTTAACTTTTATTAATTCATGCAATTCAGTCATGTGCTGCAATAGGCCTAGCCTATGCATTTTACTAGAAGATTAAATACTTCATTGTACAAAAAATTTTACTGTAAGTCATTGTCAATGCTATCCCGGTATTAAAAGTTTATAAATTTACAAAAATCAAAAATTGGGAAAAAAAAGTAGACCCCCTAAAAAATAAGACCAGCAAAAATAACCATCCATACCCCCCTCACCAAATGCATTTCCACCCCATTACCTACCCTCCCACCACCTTCCCATCTGTCCCCACAACCCACTCACACATGCCCTGATGATTCTACTTTCTGATGATTAAAGCCTGTCACACTGGTCAAGCAACCCATCAACAGAAGAATAAATTGACTATCAAAAAGTGGAAATTTATTAAAATGTGCACAAGCTACCCCTGCCTCAGTTTGCAAACTGTGCAGAATCTTCAAATTGTGCAAAGAAATCCTTGCAGAGTCTGCAAATTGTGCAAGAAAGAGCTTGTACAATTTGAAAAATGTGCAAAAGTCTACTGTACATAGTTACTAAACAACTCATATTTGTCGTATTACTGATAAATTACTGAGAAAACTAAGAAAAAGTGGCCCGAAAATCTTCATCTTGTCCTGTTTGTTTATAATTTCACAGCTGTTATCCTGTACAGGTACGTGTAATTTAAGGCAAGACTTTTTATACCAGTGAACCCGCAGACTACAATTGATTTCGAATAAAAGTACAATATTATTTTTGGCCAATTAGCACACCCACCACACATTTCAGAAAAAAAATTTTTTCTTACTTCTTTATTACGCCCTCCCTGCCTTCAGATCTCCAAAGATAAGACGTGTATTTCTTTCTAATTATATAAATTTGAAGCATTTAACCATCCTATTTTACATTTACCAATAAAATTTTATTTTTATTTTCCCCTCCGTCTGGATAATTTTGGCAAAACTGCTAAATACTGTAAGAAAACAAAATTTTATTTATTTTTTATTCCGCCCTCCTCTGATAATCTTTAAAAAATGGGGCCGTTCAGGAAACAAACCTGTGGGTTTGAAGGGTTACAGTGTATCCTTTGCTCTTCTTTCCCCTTGTCTTTTCTTTCTTCTTGTCTTTTCTTTCTTCTTGGTTTCCTTTTGATGTATGTCCTCTTGATCCATTTTCCCTTCTTTGTCTTTTCTTTTGGTTACTTTACTACTGTAAAAAAAAAAGGAAGAAAAAGAAAAAAAAATGTTATTGACCAAAATGTCTTAGAGGCTATTTTCGGGCATGCCACTGGACCCCCTAGGGTGGTGTTATCTCGATCGGCCCACTTTCATCCACCTTTCGGTCTGCCCTTTTGGACATCTCTGGATCCGCCCCTGTACAGATATTCGAAGTTGGACCTGATTGTCAATCCCTAATATTGTGGTCTAAAAGCATTAATTTAGGGCCAACAACAATAGCAGTTCCTTACGGTACTTTTGTTGTCAATGGTAGCTGTCCTCATGTTGAAGACCTTTGCCATCATTGACCCCAGATGACATATTAAACAGTATAATAATAATACTGAAAATGTTACCTTTCAGAGTCTTCGTTTTCCTCACTCAGAAAAATGAAAACTTGGAAAAACGAAGACTCTGAAAGGTAACATTTTCACTAACATGCAGATAACGGAGTCAGATAGTAGTATGCTGTTAGTATAATTATAATTAATAATAATAAAACTGTATTAGCTCCTGACAGATCAAAGATCCCTCTAAAACTAAGTGCTTGATATACAGCCTGGCACTCACTGCGTTGTATGGCAATCATATGACCATCGCACAATGAATACAAATCTGCTAACCGTGAGCACTAGACGACACAACTCAGTCTGCTGGTTGTCGGTGGCAATCTAATCGGATCGTCATTAAAAACGATCGGTTGCGTTCTTCATATAACTGACAATTGTTGGGAGCAGTGAGTGTCCAGCTTAAGTCTTAAAACTATCCCCCCGTCGGACACCAACCCGGTATTTCTGAGTCAAGGCTTAAAACTATCCCCCCGTCGGACACCAACCCGGTTTTTCTGAGTCAAGGCTTAAAACTATCCCCTGTTGGACACCAACCCGGTATTTCTGAGTCAAGGTTTCCGGGTCGGGATTACAAAATAGGACAATTAAAAATCACTTTCAAATAATTGTGGTAAAAAACTGGACACCATCCCAGTATTTCTGAGTCTAGATTTCGGGGCTGGAATTTTAACAACAGTATTTTTAAATTTGTAAGTCCTACACTTAACTAGCATTAAACTACAGTATCCCCCGCTGAACACCATCCCAGTATTTCTATGTCAAGGTTTCAGGGCAGAAATTACAGACTTTTAGCACTGGTTTATGCTGTGTCACTTTCTTGTCAGATTGATGATCTTTGCTGTGGTATGTTGAACTTTCTGCAGTTTGGCAATCTCGCAGTATGGTAAGCCATATGAAAGACTGTTACAGTCGAGGCGCAAGCGAAAAAATGCGTGGATGAGCTTTTCAAATGCGTGGATGAGCTTTTCAGTAGATGCTCTGTCAAGGTACTTGCGAACTTGACCTATTTTTCTGAGAGCAAGGTTAGCAGCCTTACAGATTCTATTTCAGTGAGATGACATATTGAGCTCGTCATCAATTGTAATGTCAAGATTGTGTGCTGATGAAACGGTATGAACAGAATCTGAGCCAAATTGAATGTGATTAATTTTCTTAGTGCGACGCATGGACCTAGAATACATCATTATTATTAAGTGAAAAAATTATATACTGCAGTACTATTATAGCTAGAGAATCTAGAACTTGTAACGCCAGATTGGAACCCTGGCCTGTGCGATCCCTCCAGGTCAAATGGATCCCAAAATTCATCGATGGACAGGACCGTTCATCTCCCTGATCAGAGAACACTGTCCCTAATGATTACACATGCTAATCTCAAATTCACATAAAATATTTCCTAATGAACTCTACTCTTTTAAGTTGTGTTGATGGCTCTCTGAAGAATGGAATTAGTTGGTCTTCCTATGGCTTTAGTTTTGACACTAAGGTAAGAGTCTTATTACAAGGATCATTATTATCTTCATGGGTACAATGTGCAATCCAGTTTTACTGCTGTTGGTAGAATTCCATTAAAGAGTTGTATCATGTATGTGTGATTGTGTAGAGTTTCATTTTACTGATGACGTACTGATAGTCGGTAATTCCTATCCTTCATTAGTTCATCTTCTTATCACTTTCACTTTCATTTGAGTTCATTTGCTGATCTGGTGTTTGTGTGTTTACACATTTGAAGCCATTTATTACCATGACCATGACTGTTTAGGGAACTATGCATTGGCATACAGTATCTGTTTTTTGACATGGTAAGATTGGACAATGGGCATATTTATTGTTGAATTAGGGATGAAGGAACTTTAGAATTTTATTAATACTTTGGTTTTGAATGTTCTTAATTTAAAAGCAAGTATTTAAAGCACTTTCATGTGTGTATTTTCAATAAGGAAAATTTATAAATGTCAGTGGTTACGTAATATGCATGGGTACTCACAACAAAATGGATAAAAAAAGTCTGTTCTAAAATCCCTAATTTTATAAGAGGTTATGATCAACAGTAGTAGGAGTATATAGAGTCTGTGTGTTTTTGTTTTTGTTTTAAATGAAAATAACAGACATACAGTACAGAGAGACATTTGATATCAAAGTTTCTACTAAATTGAAGTTAATGATTTCAATTATTATTTTTTTCAGTTTGTCAAAAGTTTGGAGTTTTGGAAGATGGTGTTCTTGCTCACACACTACAGGAAGAAGAATGTAAGTGAAGTATAAGAAATATGTTATGAGTTATAAAATTTGACACTTATGACACAGTATTTCTTGTTACGGACTGGAAATCTTTGAGTATATAACCAGTTGTATCTCTTTAACTATATAAAATATTAGATTTAAGTGTATTTAATGTTAACATATACCTAAGGTTGAATAATGGAAGGAAGAAAAAATTATAATTTGCTTTTTTTTATTTATGATAAAAATTGTATGCTCCACATTTGTGACCCAAGCTCACTGTATTAAGAAACAAGCCAAGCTACGCCAGTCTTGTGCCATTGTGTGAACATACCCGTTTTCAGCTTAACTGGGTGTGTGTTTTTTTGTTTCCATGAGGTTATCAGACAGAGTGGTGAAATGCATGGTCATATTAAATGCATGAATGATTACCAATAATGTACCAGGCATTGTTGACACTGTATAGGTGTGTTTTCACTGAAAATCAGGATAGAAATGGTTCTATCAGTGGTTGATTATCGGATTAGCAAGATCCATCTTGTAACTGTTTATTGCCAATAGCTGTAATACCACAAGAAAATCACTAAAAAAAGGTGATCTTATTCCTAAGCCTAATCTTGAAATATTTAAAACTTCACTTAGCTATAATGCTCCTTACAGTACCTACATTCTTTTCCAACGATTATTTGTTCTGCTTTCTCATCTCTTCTTTCAAATCTAACCTCCAGAGTAACCTTTCATCCAGTCTTGTGTACTGTAATTTTCCCTGTAGCCATTTCTTTTTGTTGCAGTACAGTATATTGCTTTGTTTTTTTTTTAAAGTAAAATATTTATTATAAATCTGTAAATCTAATTTTTATATAGTGGTATGAGAAAATGAAGTTAGATCACTTAAAATTTCAACTTTAAAATTCCTTGGGAAATAGTGGTGGTGCCAGCAGGGCCAGGTGGAATTCCCCCAACCATCAGACAGACCTTGACCCCTGACATGCGATGTCAACAACAAGGTTATTATTATTTATTCAGGCAAAAGATACAATATACAAAGTATAATACAAATTTAAAAAAATAAAGCGAACATAACATTGAGATGTACATTAAATAGACCATAGTAATTAACTGCCAGAAAGCACAAAGGAGCCTAAACCACTGTCACCGAATAGGTGTATACCTCCAACTAATGACTACCTGTACTTAGATAATACAAATAATATAAATGACATAGAAAAACGAAAGTGACTAAAGCATTACATTATAATATTAAGCCTAAGATATATCCATAGATGCAATTATAATTGAAATATTAAATTAGTTATACAAAGTTATTAACAAAATATAAAAAGTTAAAACATAGCTTGCACATTCAGCCTATTGAAAATATGGAACAAATTTGAAATTATTTCATTTTTAATGTAGTTAACTATCAATAGCTTAGGCTTATTTATCATGATTTGATTCACCACGTAAATAAAGGGGTGGGGTGAATAGGGTGGCTAGCCACCCTCCTTTGGTGACTGAAAAAAAAAATAGTCACTCGTCTTGTGTGTGTGCTTCTCATGTATACATGTTACGTACATGATTCCAATTAAAATAACAATTGTAATAATAACATTTATTGATAATCATCAAACCAATCATTTGAACTTAATTAAACTAAGCTAAAACCAAATATTTGATAATAATTTTTTTTTGTGGTACATTTCCATTTGTTTTTGATGAACAAAATTATAATTAGGCACTAAAATTTACTTGGTACTACTTTGATTAAGAATTCTAATGGATAGTGTTACGATTGAATTGAGAAATGTATTTGTTAATTATACTTCCACAATTATTAAATTACTGTCCAATTGAATTTATTAAATTAAACTCTATATTGAAGTTAAAGGGGGGGGGGGTGCGGGGATGAAATGATTAATTTTTAATTTAAAATAGAGGGATGAGCGGCCACACTGACAGTGACGGCACTCGATTTTGGAGCGCGGTATTTGAAAACGAGGCTTGTAAACTGGGTCCCAAAAAAAAAAAAAAAACTGGTGCTACAGGATTTTGAGCTAGTGTTAAAAGATAGGGAATTTCCTAAAATGTACAGACTTTCAAAGGCTTGCATTTTTTAACCCCATAAAAAATCGTGTCAAACTTCAGATAATTCAATGTAAATTTGGCCGTTCTTTTCATTTATATGGGTTTTCACTTTAGAAAATGTCTCAATTTTGTGTAAAATAACAGTTTGCCCCAGTTATTATTTCGGAAATTTGCACTAGACAGGGAGTCAGCTGATTCACTCAACCGTAACGAGCTGGTAACAACACAGCCAACTGATGAGAATGGTCGTCGCCAGTGGAAAATTGAAAAATTAGGACTGGCGAAAATATTTAATAATAATAATATAATAAGTTGAAGGCATTTTTGAAGAATGAATCTTTCAAAAAGATATGTTTGCTGGTTTGGATAAGGAAGTCTTGGAAGTGGTGATCTTATAAGTGGCGTTAAATAGGTTTGTTACCGAACTTGTCTTACCTGTGTAGGCATAACCTAGCATTAAGTGCAGTAGGCCTACCGTATTTATGTAGAGAATACGGAATACTACTCTACTGCCTGGCACGACCTAGGCCTAGGCCCCTAGTTTAGGCCTAGTCATACGAAAGATAATAATAATACTTCAAACATTAGACAAACAAACAACACTATTTTAAATAAAGTACATTAATTTACCTGTTTATTATTATATCCATGGAACTATCTAGGACCTACTACTACTACAGTATTACTAAAATGCCAGTTTATTCGTCGTGGAAAATAGTCTATTATACATACATTGTAATTGTCTTCATTTGTAATTTTTAAACTAATTTATATTTTTATATTAAAAAAAGTATTATATTAATGAAATAATTAATTCTATTCAAAATAATTGTTTAGGTTGTGGCTATGTTACACCACTTTGCAATGCATTTGAATATAGGCTTTTCACAGTGATGGTTAATTAAAATATTTTCAACAAAATTTATCATTGATGATTAGTGCTAGAATGATTAATTCCTTATAAAGATATTGTAATATCAATACTAATTATTTTTGAATGGTCTAATAATAGTCACTCTGATTTTTTTAAACTAGTCTGTTCAAACTTTTTATTGTACGTCTCTTCTTACAGGAAATGTCGACATGTTGGATATCGATGGCTTTCATTTGGTAGGCTAAAGAAATCTGACAGAAGGGTCATACCATCTTGCACTGTGTGATCGATTTGGGACAAGTTCCCAGAAACTGTGAAGACTGCCCTGGGTTTTTTGATGCTATAGATGATGATGATGATGTGTTGAAAGAATTACTTATAAATTGTTATGGAAGATACCTGATAAGTCCATCCTCATTAATGCAACAGATCTTTGTAGAGGATTCATTCTTGATAATTCATGCGACATCTGTGATCTGTTTTTTTGACAATCTCATCACTCATAAAAGGAAATTTTATCAGCATTGGCCTAGAGCTTTTGTATATCTGCACCAGTCAATTGTGTGTCACCTTCCAGACCTAGTCTGTAATTGAAATTGTTGCTATTGATGCAGATAGGCCTGCAAAATTGATTTCAAGAACATTTTGTTGTTATTAAAGTACAGTACAATGTTTTTTGTATCTTCCCCACTCTCATCTCATATTTTATAATTTGAAGCTAATACAGTATGAATTAGAATTTTGTGTACAGTAAATAAATGTAACTTGTTCTTCCCTAATTTTTACATTGGTATAAACTAACTATAAATCCATATATTTAATATTTTGATAATAGAGTGTGTTAATTGCAGTGATATATATTGTAATACCTGACTGCTTCAATGTTGCTTTATTCTGTGTACAGTAAAACAATTTTATATTAACTGTGAGAAAATACACTTGTAATAAATTATTTGCCATGTACAAGGATGATAAATTGCGTTTCAAAATATTTATTTAGTAACACCAGTAGTCTTGAATTTACTGTATGTACAACAATAATCAATAACCAAGTTAAGCACCAAAAATATGGATGTTGAATATCATCATGAAAGAAGAAATCTTGGCTATGGTAAATAATACAAGACAATCAGACATGATAAATAAAGCAGTGCAGTTAAAATTGCCTAAGACGACGAATAATATACAGTACTCTAATAATTTCTAAGTCGATCGTTGAATTTTCCATTACCGTAAGTGCAAGTCAAATTTTGTTAAGGTCAAACAATTTCTCAATGGCATTTTGGATAGGCAAGTTCAACTATATATTTCAAAATGGTGTACAAGAAAAAAATTGAAGCTTTCTCTTCTAATACCAAATTGATCAGCATGCAGACTGACATACGCATAATCCAGGCATTAAAAAATACAGTAAGCAGATTCATGGAATAACTTTACACAAGACTGTACAAAGCCATACATTAAAATAGTTGTTCCTGTATATATATTGAGCCACATTTTCATACTGTATTATCAACTTCGCACATTACATATTTCAAAATTAATCCTCACAATTTGTTTTATAATTCTGGGTCACATATTTGCTTCAAAAGAATTACTATTGAATGGGATTACACTGTTTTAAAAGAAGAAAGTAGAGCACTTCATAATACCATTTACTAATATTAAAGATATTTTGCAAGTAAAACAGGTACAGTAATAACTGATACTGTACAGTATTTATTTATTTATTATAAATTTGGCATGCAATATAAACCAGATGCGTAAAACAAAGTGTGTGGCATTTCAGTATATCTTCAGAGAAAAAAATCACTAGATAAATCATTTTAATTCAATTTTTTGAAATATTTTGGCCTCAATCAATTGCTGCAGAGCTCTGAGCATCGCCACCTTCTGCTAACCATGGCTTGGACATGTCTATTTCATCATGTCCACACAGATGAAACTGTTAGCATTAAATCCATTCGAGCCTGTCATTTGCTCCTATTGAGGAATAAATATACAGTAGTTACAATAATGCATTTTTAAAAATCAAAAATTTTATCAAACATTGGCATTTGCTGCTTTATCAATCACATACCATACTGAGATACTGTATGTACTAATCTGAAAAGACATTCATCAATTGACAGTATTTTCAGTTAAACAAAACTTTTTAATTACTTGATTGAAGCCTTCCTGTCTCCTAGTGTGTAATGTATTATTGTTGTTTCTTAATAAAACTGAAACACCACTTGTTTCAGTTTTTTACCATTCCAATGTATTTGTTTCATGATGATATACTGTAGTGTTATAGCACATCACCTTTTACAGTGTAGTTTTTAGACATTTAGGCCTAGACAGTTTTTCATAAGATGAGGCCTATAACTAGGCCTATATAGTATAATATTAGTAAGCCTAGGGGCCTAGGTCTATATATGAAAAAAAAATTCACTGGCAAAATGTGACGAAGTCGCCATGGCATGACAAGTCTAGGCTAGGATAGTAGTAGAAACCTACTAACGTTACCGTCAGCTGGATAAGGCTGTGTGCGAACTCACCTGCGGAACTGGAACAGTGTCCCGGACTGAGTGCACTACTGCTGCTGGGTAGACACTGACTGTGTTAATCCTAGGCATAGGCCTAATTATAAACAAACAAGTCATCGGACTGATATATGTTTGTTAATTCAATAGAATTAACGCTCTCGCTATTACTGTGTACGTAAACGATCACAAAAACTCACGACTTCACACTACTATTGTCTAGGCTAGTTGCTCAATCATCCTCGGGATGACGATTCTTCAATCAGCTGCTCGCCATAATTGACAGACTGCTCATGAATAATAATGAGTTGGTTAGAAAATGCTACCAAGCTACTGAAAAAAGTGATCAGCCTTGTTTTCACCCTATTTTCCTGTCTCTTCATATCATGTTTTGTTTCATAGATAATTATTGTTACATCTCAACATTTTGCACTTCCTCTTTAACTGTAGGTGGTAACTTTTATTGTTTTTACAATACAAAAGGAATTTAATCTTCCATTTGCAAGTGCTAATAACAAAATTAATTATGAATACAAATCATTCACCTTTTTATTGAAGTTTTATTAATTTTGTATTTTATATTCATTTTTTCTTTCATGTTTATGGATAATTAGGAGCCTTTTAGCTACAAGGACTTTTGTACATGCTCTCAATACAATCATGCTTTTTTGAGAGAAAAAAAAATAACATCAAATTATTGTGATAGTAATACATACTAATTCATGATAGTGACATGATGTTGAAATGTTGAATCCCGACACGATGGCGTGCATTTCTATTCTTGGAGTATTTATTATACTATCTTATCCGAGAATAATCAGTGGACCTTTCGGTTTTTTCAAATTATTATCTATTATACTGTAGGCAAATCTGATTTTGGCAGCCATAAATGGTATTCGCCATAAATAGTGTTTCCATATTTATTGATTTCCACAATAATACTTAAATTCCAAATGAGTAACTTCACTTCTTCAATTATTAGTTGATATTTTATTTTAATAGTTCAGGGGTATTATTCAGGTAATGTTGATAGGAGACGGGCTGTACGCATAGACATAAAGACTGCAAAGCAGTTAGCATTAGAGGCAGCAATAGAAGCCTATGCGTAAGGAATGTAGGTAAGAATGGCCCCGGAAAAAATGGCCCCGGAAAAAATGGCCCCGGAAAGAATGGCCCCGGAAAAAATGGCCCCGGTAAAAATGGCCCCATATGACAGGTAGGTAAAAATGGCCCC